>NC_086444.1:1044455446-1044477946 GCF_028390025.1 Pseudophryne corroboree
GACCGGGACCCTGCAGCAAGGGAGGAGACTGACCAGCGACGGGAGCACCGGCATCGCGGAGGACACCCGCTTACCGGAGCAAGGACCCGCAGAAGATCCTGGCTGGCTTAAAGAAGATGGCGCGGAACAGCGGGGAGGACGGCACACATCAGGATCCTGCAGCAGGAGAGAAGATTCGGAGTGCAGCAGACCACACTGAAAAGGGTGCATCCCCGATTCGGTGCTCTGCATCCCGGGTGGTGCCGAAGACGTGAAGTGTCCGAGGTGGCAGAAGCGCCGCAGCTTGGGGTGAGAAACCGCTGGAACCCTTCCGCTGCTAAACTCTGCAATTAGTCAATTAAGGGGGTAGGCTCCCCTCACCACAGTGCCACACAGGCCTTGTTAATTAAGGGGTAGGATCTCCTCACTCTATAATGTGAGTTTTGGCTCATACCATGTGCTATAATGTGAATTTTGGCTCAGACCATGTGCTATAATGTGAATTTCGGCTCATACCGTGTGCTATAATGTGGAAGGGGACCTACTACACTGAAGGACACGCCCCTTTTGAGTGACCACACCCCCTTTTCCCGCCACTGTGTGTGTGTGTTGGGGGGGCGCCATTTTTGGTCTTGCACTGGGCTCCAAAAACCCTAGTTACGCCTCTGCTAGCACCTTACTTGCCTTCTTTACTGCGTTTTAACATTGTGTATGGTTATTAAGCCTATTATCAATGAATACCCCCAAATCTTTTTCCAACTCTGTTTCCCCTAGGCATTCCCCATTTAATATGTAGGATGCAAGTTTGTTTTTAGTCCCAAAATGCATAACCTTGCATTTGTCTGTATTGAACCTGATTTTCCATTTAGACGCCTATAGTTCAAGTTTAGATAGATCATTCTGCAAGGACTCCACATCCAATTCTGAATTAATTACCTTACACAGTTTAGTATCATCTGCAAAGATTGACACTGTGCTTTCCAGGCCTATTTCTAGGTCATTGATAAATATGTTGAACAGTAGTGGTCCGAGTACGGACCCTTGTGGTATTCCGCTGACTACTGGGGACCAGGTTGAGGACTTCCCGTTGACCACTACTCGCTGTACCCTGCTATCCAACCAGCTGCTTATCCATGTGCAAATAGTTTTTCCTAGGCCAATCTCCTTTAATTTGATCATCAGTCTCCTGTGAGGAACTGTATCGAAGGCTTTTGCAAAATCTAGGAAGACCACATCCACTGCTTTTCCTTGATCAAGATTATTGCTCACTTCCTCGTAGAAGCTAATTAAGTTAGTCTGACATGACCTGTCCCTCACAAACTCATGCTGGTTCTTGCTAATAATCCTAGCGGACTTTAGATACTCCTGTATGACGTCCCTTAGAATTCCTTCCAATATTTTCCCCACTATAGATGTTAAACTAACTGGTTTGTAGTTTCCCAGAAGATTTTTGGATCCCTTTTTAAATAATGGCACTACCTCAGCTATACGCCAATCCTTCGGTACCATGCCTGATCTAATTGAACTATTGAAAATCAAGTATAGAGGTCGTGCTAGTTGTGAACTAAGCTCCATAAGAACCCTCGGGTGAAGTCCATCAGGACCAAGTGATTTATTAATCTTAATTTTGCTTAGTCTCTCCCGGACTACTTCTTCACTTAAACAAGTATCTAACCGTGAATCGTTACTGTCACAATTGTTATGCTCTACTCCCACCATCAGTTCTTCACTGGTGAATACTGATGAAAAGAATTTGTTCAGTATTTCCTCTTTTATTTCGTCATCATTTATCAATTCTCCTAATTCATCTTTTTATGGACCTATATTCTCCTTTTTTAACCTTTTACAGTTTATGTATTTAAAAAACTATTTAGGATTGGTTTTACTCTCTATAGCGATTTGCTTTTCATTTTCCATTTTAGCTGCTCTTATTGCTTTTTTGCATTTCTTATTACACTCCTTGTAATACTTGATAGACTCCTCCTTTCCATTAGATTTAAATGGCCATAGTAGTAGTAGTGCTGCTTATATGTAATGCCCATAGTAGTAGTACCGCTTTTACGTAATGCCCATAATAGTAGCATATGTAATGCCCATAGTATGCCCATAGTAGTAGTAGTGCTGCTTAAATGTAATGCCCATAGTAGTAGTGCCGCTTTTATGTAATGTTCATAGTAGTAGTAGTAGTGCCGCTTTTATGTAATGCCCATAGTAGTAGTAGCGCCACTTTTACACAATGCCCATAGTAGTAGTAGTGCCAATTTTATGTAATGCCCACAGTAGTAGTAGTGCCGCTTATGCGTAATGCCCATAGTTGTAGTAGTGCAACTTATATGTAATGCCCATAGTAGTAGTGCCGCTTTTACGTAATGCCCATAGCAGTAGTAGTGCCACTTATATGTAATGCCCATGGTAGTAGTAGTGCCACTTATATGTAATGCCCATAGTAGTAGTGCCGCTTTTATGTAATGCCCGTAATAGTAGTGCTGCTTTTACATAATGCCCATAGTAGTAGTGCCACTTTTACGTAATGCCCATAGTAGTAGTAGTGCCGCTTTTGCATAATGCCCATAGAAGTAATGCTGCTTTACATAATGCCCATAGTAGTAGTGCCGCTTTTACATAATGGCCATAGTAGTTGTAGCACCGCTTTTGCGTAATGCCCACATTACTAGTGCCGCTTATATGTAATGCCCATAGTAGTAGTAGCGTCACTTTTACGTAATGCACCCCATAGTAGTAGTAGTGCTGCTTTTATATAATGCCCATAGTAGTAGAAGTGACGCTTTTACGTAATGTCCATAGTAGTAGTAGTGACACTTATTTGTAATGCCCACAGAAATGGCCATTATACACACAATGCACACACATACACACATGCACACACATACATACATACATACATACATACATACATACATACATACATACACTGTCTCTCACTCTCTTTCCTTTCACTCATCTTAACAGTCTTGTCAGCCATCTCTTCAGCAGCAGCAGCCTGGTACCATGTAGCTCCGCCCTCTCAGTCCCATGTAGCTCCGGCCCCATTTCTGTGTAGCCATGCCCCCTTTTCTGCTCCAGAACAACCCTGCTGTACAGGGTGGGGGAGAGGAGGCTCCAAGCTGCCGGCGCTGCTGGCTGTCATATAGTGTGACAGGCACAGCAGTCGGCAGCAACAGGAGGGGACAGGGCGGTGCAGCATCGGGGATGCAGAGCAGGGAGAGCACCTCTCCAGCCTGGCACCTACCTGCTCTGCATCCCTTTGCTGAGCGGGTAGCGCCAGGCCTGGATGGGAGCAAATGACATGGATGGGTGCAGATGACAGTTGGCCATTTCAAATGGTCAACTGTCATTTGCTCCCATCCATTACCAGATTTTTGTTCCACCCAGCCAGATTGGAAGATAAATCTTTAGGTGTATGTGCACCTTTAAACCAAATCCCACTCAAAATCGAATATCAGCAAACCATGGGTACTTCTACATAGAATGATATAGAATCCCCTTATTTACTAACATTCAAAATTAAAATCAAACACAAATCGAGCACAAAATCGAACTACAAATCCCAAAAATAATAGATTAATAGCAGACAGGCGATTTTAACTTCTAGACAATAGACTGTTCCTTAAACGTTCATTATGATGCCTATAATGGTAGAGATGATGGACACTATGCCAATGTTTTTGTAACTGAGCGATTATTGGTAAATTGCGCATGTATATGCTTAATCTGCTGCTTGCAGTGCTTACCTTTACGCAGAGTGATTGACAGTCAGGCACCATTTGTGGGTGTTGATGGGAGAGTGGTTGCAAAAACACAGGCGTTTTGCAGCCATTTTTGTAGCTTGTCACTGAGTGCGCCAGTGAATCCATACTCAAGCAGCATGTCTCCGGTGTCTCTGTTCAGGCTGCCATGCTGCGTGGCCGTTGATTTAATCGAGCTGCCAATTATTGATGGATCTGCAAGTGTGGTGGGAATGCATATGCAGCTGCTGTGCCTTTGTGATGGGTCTGCAGGATGTGTCTGTCATTTTCAGGGCTGCTTCTTTTTTGAACAATTTTAAACATCCTAACATGTATAATCACAGCTGCAGTCGCCAAAGCGTTCATAGGTGAATCAGGCCATTTATTAATAATACTGTAAAGGCTCAATGTGACAGGTCCAAATAACATGGTTTTAGATGTTGCTATCAAATATAAAAGAAATCAAGAAACACTTGAGGATTTGCGCACATCTCTTATAAAAAAAAGTTCCAAACATGTGGTTCACTGTGGCAGTAGGAATTACAGTATGGGCCTCATTCAGAAATGGACGCAGTGCACTCATCACTCCTGTGTCTTTGTATTCCCCACCCCCAAACGGTGGTATGCTGTGGCTTAGGGGACACTGTGTTTGACGATGCAAGCCCATTCTGCACGTGTACTGTGCATGCACAGCCATACCACCATTGGAACTGTACGCAAACCAGAATGGTAGGAATCACAGCAGCTTCTTGTTCGATTTTCAAATGGATGTCCTAAACTGAACACCATGGCCGGGATGTAATGAAGTCCGAGTTCAGCGGCCGTGAGGGATGCCGGGTGAACATGGATTTTTTTTTAAGGGGGCAATCATTTACAAGGCTAAACCATGCCTTGTAAACGATTGCCCCTTTAAAAAAAAAGTCTGAATTCGGCCAGTATCCCACATGGTCGCTGAACTCAGACTTCATTACATACCAGCCAAAATCACTAGTCAAAATCGAACATCGAATTTGATAAGGAAATCAATTTCAAAATTAAATCTTAGTGAATGTGAGATTTGATGAGCGAAAGAGAATGTTGATTTAATTCAATGTCAATCGAAATAAAAATTGAAAACACACTCAAACATTAGTAAAATACCTCATAGAGTATTCCCGGTGAAAGCTATGCCTATGTTATGGAGGGGTAGCTGCATCACTATTGAGTTGTGCTAGTTGGTGAGGTAAAGCCCTTTATATTCACCTACTTGTTTTTACAATAGACATTGCTGCTTTTAAGATTTTTACGTAAAAGCACTGCAACAAATTGCAAGGACCTCAATTTGTGCACACACGACCCAAATGCAACCCGGTTATGCCAACACTCAGGGCTGGATTAAGGACCACATGGACCTGGGGCTAAATAATGATCAAGAACATATTGTGAGAATCAGAGGAGCTGTGATAAGTGCTGTGTGGGTGTGTCCAGTATCATGTTGGCATGTTACATAAAAATAAACAAATTGCATAATTTTGTGAGGAAAAATAAGAATTTACTTACCGATAATTCTATTTCTCGGAGTCCGTAGTGGATGCTGGGGTTCCTGAAAGGACCATGGGGAATAGCGGCTCCGCAGGAGACAGGGCACAAAAAGTAAAGCTTTTCCAGATCAGGTGGTGTGCACTGGCTCCTCCCCCTATGACCCTCCTCCAGACTCCAGTCAGGTACTGTGCCCGGACGAGCGTACACAATAAGGGAGGATTTTGAATCCCGGGTAAGACTCATACCAGCCACACCAATCACACCGTACAACTTGTGATCTAAACCCAGTTAACAGTATGATAACAGAGGAGCCTCTGAAAGATGGCTCCCTAAACAATAACTCGAATTAGTTAACAATAACTATGTACAAGTATTGCAGATAATCCGCACTTGGGATGGGCGCCCAGCATCCACTACGGACTCCGAGAAATAGAATTATCGGTAAGTAAATTCTTATTTTCTCTTTCGTCCTAGTGGATGCTGGGGTTCCTGAAAGGACCATGGGGATTATACCAAAGCTCCCAAACGGGCGGGAGAGTGCGGATGACTCTGCAGCACCGAATGAGAGAACTCCAGGTCCTCTTTTGCCAGGGTATCAAATTTGTAGAATTTTACAAACGTGTTCTCCCCTGACCACGTAGCTGCTCGGCAGAGTTGTAATGCCGAGACCCCTCGGGCAGCCGCCCAAGATGAGCCCACCTTCCTTGTGGAATGGGCCTTAACAGATTTAGGCTGTGGCAGGCCTGCCACAGAATGTGCAAGTTGAATTGTGTTACAAATCCAACGAGCAATCGACTGCTTAGAAGCAGGCGCACCCAACTTGTTGGGTGCATACAGTATAAACAGCGAGTCAGATTTTCTGACTCCAGCCGTCCTTGAAATGTATATTTTTAAAGCTCTGACAACGTCCAACAACTTGGAGTCCTCCAAGTCGCTTGTAGCCGCAGGCACTACAATAGGCTGGTTCAGGTGAAACGCTGATACCACCTTAGGGAGAAAATGCGGACGCGTCCGCAGCTCTGCCCTATCCGAATGGAAAATTAAATAAGGGCTTTTATAAGATAAAGCCGCCATTTCAGATACTCTCCTGGCGGAAGCCAGGGCCAGTAACATAGTCACTTTCCATGTGAGATATTTCAAATCCACATTTTTTAGTGGTTCAAACCAATGGGATTTGAGGAAATCTAAAACTACATTTAGATCCCACGGTGCCACCGGAGGCACCACAGGAGGCTGTATATGCAGTACTCCTTTGACAAAAGTCTGGACCTCAGGGACTGAGGCCAATTCTTTTTGGAAGAATATTGACAGGGCCGAAATTTGAACCTTAATAGATCCCAATTTGAGACCCATAGACAATCCTGATTGCAGGAAATGTAGGAAACGACCCAGTTGAAATTCCTCCGTCGGAGCACTCCGATCCTCGCACCACGCAACATATTTCCGCCAAATGCGGTGATAATGCTTCGCGGTGACTTCCTTTCTTGCCTTAATCAAGGTAGGAATGACTTCTTCTGGAATGCCTTTTCCTTTTAGGATCTGGCGTTCAACCGCCATGCCGTCAAACGCAGCCGCGGTAAGTCTTGAAAGAGGCAGGGACCCTGTTGAAGCAGGTCCCTTCTCAGAGGTAGAGGCCACGGATCGTCCGTGACCATCTCTTGAAGTTCCGGGTACCAAGACCTTCTTGGCCAATCCGGAGCCACTAGTATCGTTCTTACTCCGCTTTGCCGTATGATTCTCAATACCTTTGGTATGAGAGGCAGAGGAGGAAACACATACACCGACTGGTACACCCAAGGTGTTACCAGCGCGTCCACAGCTATTGCCTGCGGATCTCTTGACCTGGCGCAATGTCTGCTGAGGAAGTCTGCTTCCCAGTTGTCCACGCCCGGGATGAACACTGCTGACAGTGCTATCACGTGATTCTCCGCCCAGCGAAGGATCCTGGCAGCTTCTGCCATTGCACTCCTGCTTCTTGTGCCGCCCTGTCTGTTTACATGGGCGACTGCTGTGATGTTGTCCGACTGGATCAACACCGGTCTTCCTTGAAGCAGAGGTTCCGCCTGGCTTAGAGCATTGTAGATTGCTCTTAGTTCCAGAATGTTTATGTGAAGAGACTTTTCCAGGCTCGACCACACTCCCTGGAAGTTTCTTCCTTGTGTGACTGCTCCCCAGCCTCTCAGGCTGGCGTCCGTGGTCACCAGGATCCAATCCTGTATGCCGAATCTGCGGCCCTCCAATAGATGAGCCCTCTGCAACCACCACAGAAGAGATACCCTTGTCCTTGGAGACAGGGTTATCCGCAGGTGCATCTGAAGATGCGACCCTGACCATTTGTCCAACAGATCCCTTTGGAAAATTCTTGCATGGAATCTGCCGAATGGAATTGCTTCGTAAGAAGCCACCATATTTCCCAGGACTCTTGTGCATTGATGTACAGACACCTTTCCTGGTTTTAGGAGGTTCCTGACCTGGTCGGATAACTCCTTGGCTTTTTCCTCGGGAAGAAAAACCTTTTTCTGAACCGTGTCCAGAATCATCCCTAGGAACAGCAGACGAGTTGTCGGCATTAATTGGGATTTTGGAATATTCAGAATCCATCCGTGCTGCTTTAGCACCTCTTGAGATAGTGCTAATCCCATCTCTAGCTGTTCTCTGGACCTTGCCCTTATTAGGAGATCGTCCAAGTATGGGATAATTAATACGCCTTTTCTTCGAAGAAGAATCATCATCTCGGCCATTACCTTTGTAAAGACCCGAGGTGCCGTGGACAAACCAAACGGCAGCGTCTGAAACTGATAGTGACAGTTTTGTACAAGGAACCTGAGGTACCCCTGGTGTGAGGGGTAAATTGGAACGTGGAGATACGCATCCTTGATGTCCAAGGATACCATAAAGTCCCCTTCTTCCAGGTTCGCTATCACTGCTCTGAGTGACTCCATCTTGAACTTGAACTTCTTTATGTACAGGTTCAAGGACTTCAGATTTAGAATAGGCCTTACCGAGCCATCCGGCTTCGGTACCACAAATAGAGTGGAATAATACCCCTTCCCTTGTTGTAGAAGAGGTACCTTGACTATCACCTGCTGAGAGTACAGCTTGTGAATGGCTTCCAAAACCGTCTCCCTTTCGGAGGGGGACGTTGGTAAAGCAGACTTCAGGAAACGGCGAGGTGGATCTGTCTCTAATTCCAACCTGTACCCCTGAGATATTATCTGCAGGATCCAGGGATCTACCTGCGAGTGAGCCCACTGCGCGCTGTAATTTTTGAGACGACCGCCCACCGTCCCCGAGTCCGCTTGAGAAGCCCCAGCGTCATGCTGAGGCTTTTGTAGAAGCCGGGGAGGGCTTCTGTTCCTGGGAAGGAGCTGCCTGTTGCTGTCTCTTCCCTCGACCTCTGCCTCGTGGCAGATATGAATAGCCCTTTGCTCTCTTATTTTTAAAGGAACGAAAGGGCTGCGGTTGAAAAGTCGGTGCCTTTTTCTGTTGGGGAGTGACTTGAGGTAGAAAGGTGGATTTCCCGGCTGTAGCCGTGGCCACCAAATCTGATAGACCGACTCCAAATAACTCCTCCCCTTTATACGGCAAAACTTCCATATGCCGTTTTGAATCCGCATCGCCTGTCCACTGTCGCGTCCATAAAGCTCTTCTGGCCGAAATGGACATAGCACTTACCCGTGATGCCAGTGTGCAGATATCCCTCTGTGCATCACGCATATAAAGAAATGCATCCTTTATTTGTTCTAACGACAGTAAAATATTGTCCCTGTCCAGGGTATCAATATTTTCAATCAGGGACTCTGACCAAACTACCCCAGCACTGCACATCCAGGCAGTCGCTATAGCTGGTCGTAGTATAACACCTGCATGTGTGTATATACTTTTTGGGATATTTTCCATCCTCCTATCTGCTGGATCTTTAAGTGCGGCCGTCTCAGGAGAGGGTAACGCCACTTGTTTAGATAAGCGTGTTAGCGCCTTGTCCACCCTAGGAGGTGTTTCCCAGCGCTCCCTAACCTCTGGCGGGAAAGGGTATAATGCCAATAATTTCTTTGAAATTATCAGCTTTTTATCAGGGGCAACCCACGCTTCATCACACACGTCATTTAATTCTTCTGATTCAGGAAAAACTATAGGTAGTTTTTTCACACCCCACATAATACCCTGTTTAGTGGTACCTGTAGTATCAGCTAAATGTAACGCCTCCTTCATTGCCAAAATCATATAACGTGTGGCCCTACTGGAAAATACGGTTGATTCGTCACCGTCACCACTGGAATCAGTGCCTGTGTCTGGGTCTGTGTCGACCGACTGAGGCAAAGGGCGTTTCACAGCCCCTGACGGTGTTTGAGGCGCCTGGACAGGCACTAATTGATTGTCCGGCCGCCTCATGTCGTCAAACGACTGCTTAAGCGAGTTGACGCTATCCCGTAATTCCACAAATAAAGGCATCCATTCTGGTGTCGACCCCCTAGGAGGTGACATCCCCATATTTGGCAATTGCTCCGCCTCCACACCAATATCGTCCTCATACATGTCGACACACACGTACCGACACACAGCAGACACACAGGGAATGCTCTACACGAAGACAGGACCCACTAGCCCTTTGGGGAGACAGAGGGAGAGTCTGCCAGCACACACCAAAAAAGCGCTATATATGACAGGGATAGCCTTATAATAAGTGCTCCCTTATAGCTGCTTTATATATATCAAAATATTGCCATTAAATTTGCCCCCCCTCTCTGTTTTACCCTGTTTCTGTAGTGCAGTGCAGGGGAGAGACCTGGGAGCCGTCCTGACCAGCGGAGCTGTGAGAGGAAATGGCGCCGTGTGCTGAGGAGATAGGCCCCGCCCCTTTTCCGGCGGGCTCGTCTCCCGCTATTTTGTGAATCCAGGCAGGGGTTAAATATCTCCATATAGCCTCTGGGGGCTATATGTGAGGTATTTTTAGCCTTTTAATAGGTTTTCATTTGCCTCCCAGGGCGCCCCCCCCCAGCGCCCTGCACCCTCAGTGACTGCGTGTGAAGTGTGCTGAGAGGAAAATGGCGCACAGCTGCAGTGCTGTGCGCTACCTTTAGAAGACTGCAGGAGTCTTCAGCCGCCGATTCTGGACCTCTTCTTACTTCAGCATCTGCAAGGGGGCCGGCGGCGCGGCTCCGGTGACCATCCAGGCTGTACCTGTGATCGTCCCTCTGGAGCTGATGTCCAGTAGCCAAGAAGCCAATCCATCCTGCACGCAGGTGAGTTCACTTCTTCTCCCCTCTGTCCCTCGTTGCAGTGATCCTGTTGCCAGCAGGAATCACTGTAAAATAAAAAACCTAAGCTAAACTTTCTCTAAGCAGCTCTTTATGAGAGCCACCTAGAATTGCACCCTTCTCGGCCGGGCACAAAAATCTAACTGGAGTCTGGAGGAGGGTCATAGGGGGAGGAGCCAGTGCACACCACCTGATCTGGAAAAGCTTTACTTTTTGTGCCCTGTCTCCTGCGGAGCCGCTATTCCCCATGGTCCTTTCAGGAACCCCAGCATCCACTAGGACGATAGAGAAATAGAAATAACATTTTAATACCTATTATTTATGGCCAACCATAAGGCCACCTTGGCAACTGGTCATCATCATGCTGTCACAACGATGGGCCTATGTGGAGGCCTAGAGCTGTAGTCCCATCTATTACATTGTTAATCTGGTCCTTCATACATCCTGGGTTTAACCGTGCTCATGCCTCTCTTTTTATAGTACATCAGTTACATCAGGTAATACCTCCTAATCTCTTAAGTGCCTCCACCTGAGGCTCTAAATAGTTATTCGAAAACTGGGAGAGGACTTGGGAACACCCCAGTAAATAAAAATGTTACTACACCGTTTCTAAGGGTGAGATGCATCTTCGCTTTGAGAGTGATTTTATTTATTATTCATTAACAGTTTCGTATATAGTGCAGCAAATTCCATTGCGCTTTACATTTGGAAATAACAATAACAAAACTGGGTCATAACAAACAGTCATAGAGGTAGGAAGGCCCTGCTTGCAAGCTTACAATCTATTGGGAAATAGGCATGGATACAAGAGGAGAGATGCTATTTATTGCATAGCTGTCCACCAGGTTGCAAAGGCTCTTTGTGGACTGTATGATATGGTCACACAGAAATGATGAACCAGGGTCGGGAGGAAGGGAAAGTGAAGAATGAGAAGTCATGTTAGTATATGTTTGGACTGTGCAGAGTGGATGCAATTAGATAGGAAAATTATGTGGGCGGTGATAAAATGTAAAGAGAAAAGTACCAGCCAATCAGCTCCTAACTGTCCTTTTTCAAACACAGCCTAAGTGTCAGTTAGGAGCTGATTGGCTGGTACTTTTTCTCTCTCCATTTTATCACTCTCCAAGCGATGATGCATCTAGCCCTAATTAAGATAAAACACTAGAACAGTGGTTTCTGAACTCAGCCCTCAATTCACCCTAACAGTTCAGATTTAAAATATATCCATGATTCAGCATAGATGGGTAAATCACATTGACTGAGGTACTGATTAAGTCATCCATAGCCAAGCATGAATATACTTAAAACCTGGAGCAGTGTTCTTCCTCTGTCTCATCATACAATTCTTAGTTGATCACTATTCCCCTAGTTTCTCCCCTTTATGTGGAGAAAAATAAAGTGGAGTCAGAATAGCAACTAATCAGCTGCCAACTGTCATTTTTTTACCACAGCTTGAAAAATAACAGAAGCTGATTGGTTTATAGTTCATCATTCTCCACTATATATTTCTCCAAGCTGTGACATATTGGAAACATAGGGGCATATGTATCAAAGCTTGGAGAGAGAGATTGAGGAGAGAGACAAAGCGGTCTATTCATGAAGTGTGGAGAAGTGAGCCAGTTGGGAAGTTTTCCATGGCAATCAATCAGCATTGAAGTAACATTTATAATTTGCATACTATCTAGTCTACAATTGTACGGAGCAGCTGATTGGTTGCCATGGGCATCGGCTCACTTCTCCACTCTTTTCACTGCTTCATGCATAGACCCCAAAGTACCAACCAAACATCTTCTACATATCATTTTTCAAACCTGCAAAATGACAGCTATGAGCTGATTGGTTGATACTCTATCACCGTGCAGTAGATCACCCTCAAACGTCATAAATCTGGTCCTTATTATTAAAGTACTAGATTTTTATTTATAATACGCTGGCATATTATGCAGTGTTATACAATGTGGAGATCATGACACCAACAAATACATACGACATGAAAAAGATGGTAAATATTGCCCATCCCAAATGTACTGACAATCTAAGGAACATACGATACATAAAATAACGGAATAACAATTGTATTTGCCGTTAAGGAAAGTGCATGTGGCTATTGCAATGCGGCAGCATTTTCAGCAACCAATAATAAGCAATTGTCAACTGGCATGTCTGTGCAGCTACATGTCTTCCCTTCTGCTGGCGCATGGAGATGACATCATCTCTAACCACTGGTGATCCGGCTCTCCATAAGCTTTTAGCCAAGGCCCCCCGTTTACAACGCAGGCTACCCAGGTCCTTCCTGGGTTCAATCCTGGTAGCTACCAGGATTCCCGGGTCACTTGACCCGGGTTATTTTTGCGGACTCTTTTACAGTATACCAAGCCGAGGCCTGGCTAGACCCTGTAAAAACATAGGTTCTTTGTGCAATGGAAACAGACTATTAATGACCTCCACTGATTTACCAGAATATTAGTTATATTTTTTTTCTCTCATAGAACTCTGTATACAAAATATTTATTTGCATAAATGTCAGTTTATCAATAGTTTCTCTATGCCGGAGATGTTTGAAAAAGTTATTTTTACATTCTCTGCAGCAAAATCCTGTTCTGTTGAATATATAAGGTAGATTTAAATTAATGTAGGGCATACAGCAATATGTTTTCATTTACAGTTTTATTCTCCTTTTCATAGCTCCTGCCATAAGCATATTACCTATGACTAATTTTCCTAAGTATATTTTCCCAATTACAGCATTGCCATATACTATATAAATATACCAACCAGCACATTATGAATGCAGGGTGGACATATGCAATAAAGCCTTTGCATCTCTATGAGTGTCAGGACATTTATTACTCTATGCAAAACAGGCTAAAACAAACATGGACAAATTAAGAAATGGCAATATACCTCAATTACAGCACTGCTCATTTTTCATGCAGACAAATATATACATATCGTATAAAGGTAAATCAGATTCAATACAGCAGGCGATGAGCATTAAGGTAGCTGGTATTCGTAGTTTCATAGTGGGTTACATTTACAATTTACACAGCAAAAACAAGTTTTTGTGCAACAGAAATGTCAACATGAGAAAAGGGGTGCAATAGGTGCTGTTGCAGCTTTAAGGATGGGTCCATAGCCAATTTTACTCTGTATAGAGGGCCTGATTCATGTTTGTAAGTAAAGCAAAAAAGCAAGCAAGTGGGCAAACCATGTTGAGCTGCAGGTGCAGCAGATGTTACATGTGCAGAGAGATTTAGATTTGGGTGGGTTATATACACAGGGCTGGTGCTAGGGTGTTTGGCGCCCCCCTGCATGTTCCCATACTTTTCAAAGGACAGGGTGTCAAAAAAGGGGTGTGATCTCACACGGAAGGGGTGTAGCCACACAATATTACCCTCATTTCAAATTATGCAACACAGTAGCACAATATTATTCACGTTACACCACATGTAGTAGTGCTGTTTATACACATAATGTCCCCAGTAATAGCGCCACTTATACACGTAGTGTGCCCCAGTAATAACACTGCTTATACACATAATGCCCCCATTAGTACTGCCACTTAAACACATATTGCCCACAATAGTAGCGCTGCTGATACACATAATGCCCCCAGTAGTAGCGCTGCTTATACAAATAATGTCCCCGGTAATAGCGCCACTTGTACATGTAACGGCCCCCATTAATAACACGGCTTATAAACATAATGCCCAATGAAGTAGCACCACTTATACACAGAGGGCCTAATTCAGTAAGAGTAAAAGATTCTGCTTTTTAGCAGAATCTGCTACTCAAGCAATCGCATGCTGGGGCCGTCCATAGAAGGGCAAGGCTGCCTAGCATGCTACCCGTCACCCACCAACTGCAATCATGTTCTAATAGTGATCACACCACAATTAGAGAGTGGTCGCAAAACTATGGAAGCCTCCTGCCAGCGCAGCCAGGCTGCGACAGTGGGAGTCCTGCCACCAATTTTTAGATCGGAGCGACTGCGTGTGATGACAGAGCCGCTGCATGTGGTGAAATGCAACCACCCCAAAAATGCCACCGGCACTCCAAGTCTGTCCCGCGAATGCCTCTGTCTGTCAATCAGGCAGAGTCGTTCGCAGTTAATGCGGGCCAACCACATTCACTGTGCACACATGCACAGGATGGGACCTGCATGTGCGCATGGGGGTCCCATCGCTTAAATTGTGGTCACATCGCGTTTGTGATGCGACCTGAATTAACATAGTAACATAGTATCTAAGGTTGAAAAAAGACAATTTGTCCATCGTGTTCAACCTGTTTGTGGTCTCCTATGCAGTTTTATTTTAGGACTAGTTATTTTTATTTTAGGACTAGTTATATTAACTATAATGCGTGCCTACGCACCATATCCCTGAATATCTTTATCCAATAGGAATTTATCTAACCCATTCTTAAAGGTGTTGACTGAGTCCGCAGTTACTACTCTCTCAGGCAGGGAATTCCAAACACGTATTGTCCTTACTGTGAAAAAACCTTTTCGCCTCAATGTGCGGAAACTCCTCTCCTCTAACCTAAGCGAGTGTCCACGTGTCCTCTGTGCTGATCTTATTAAAAACAGGTCCCTCGCAAGTTCTGTGTATTGACCCCTTATATGTTTGTAGATGTTGATCATGTCCCCTCTTAGTCTCCTCTTTTCCAATGAAAACATGCCTAGCCTTGCAAGCCTTTCCTCGTATTCCAGCGTCTCCATGCCCTTAATTAGTTTGGGCGCCCACCTCTGAACCTTTTCTAGCTCCAGGATATTCTTTTTGTAGTATGGTGCCCAAAATTGCACACAGTATTCAAGATGTGGCCTCACTCGTGATTTATATAATGGGAGTATAACACTCTCGTCCCTTGCATCAATTCCCCATTTTATGCATGCTAATATCTTATTAGCCTTTTTTGCTGCAATCCTACTTTGGGTACTGCTGTTTAGTTTGTTATCTTTGTGAACACCTAAGTCTTTTTCCAGTACAGAATCCCCTAATATTACTCTATTTAGTATGTATTAGACCATAATTCCCACAGAAGTAGCATGACTAATACACATAATGTCCCCAGTAGTAACACCACTTATATACATAATGCCCCGACTAGTAGCACCGCTTATACACATAATGCCCCCAGTAGTAGCACCACTTTTACACATAATGTCCACCTTAGTAGCACTGCTTAGATACATAATGCCCCCATGAGTAGTGCCACTTAGACACATAATGCCCCCATGAGTAGTGCCACTTATGCACATAATGCCCCCAGTAGTAGCACCACTTATACACATAATGCCCCAGTAGTAGCACCGCTTATACACATAATGCCCTAGTAGTAGCACCACTTATACACATAATGTCCCCATTAGTAGCACTGCTTAGACACATAATGCCCCCATGAGTAGTGCCACTTATGCACATAATGCCCCCAGTAGTAGCACCACTTATACACATAATGCCCCCAGTAGTAGCCCCGCTTATTCATATAATGACCCCAGTAGAAGCGCTGCTTATACACATAATGCTTACAGTAGCAGTGCCACTTATACACATAATGCACCCAGTAGTAGCGCTGCTTATACACATAATGCCCCCCAGTAGTAGTGCCGCTTATACACATAATGACCCCAGGAGTAGCGCTGCTTATACACATAATGCCTACAGTAGTAGCACCGCTTATACATATAATGCCCACAGAAGTAGTGCGTTTATACACATTATGCCCAAAGAAGTAGCACTGCTTATACACCTAATGCCCACAGAAGTAGCACCATTTATACACACAATGCC
The DNA here is from genome assembly GCF_028390025.1 of Pseudophryne corroboree. Classification (NCBI taxonomy): domain Eukaryota; kingdom Metazoa; phylum Chordata; class Amphibia; order Anura; family Myobatrachidae; genus Pseudophryne; species Pseudophryne corroboree. The sequence goes on from NC_086444.1 coordinate 1,044,471,743, forward strand.
CCCAGTAGTAGCACCGCTTATACAAATAATGCCCACAGAAGTAGCACGGCTTATAAACATAATGCCCACAGAAATAGCATCACTTATGCACATAATGCCCCCAGTAGTAATGCTGCTTATATGCATAATGCCCCAGTTGTAGCACTGCTTTTACATATAATGTCCCCAATAGTATTATTTATTTTATTTATTATCCTTTATTTATAAGGCGCCACAAGGGATCAGCAGCAGCCAATTACAGAGTACATAAACAAATAATGAAAACAGGAAAACAGTGACTCACAATTGAAGTCAATATAGGACAAGTACTGCCACTAATACACATAATGCCCACAGAAATAGCACCACTTATAAACATAATGCCCAGAGTAGTAGTGCCACTTCTACACATAATGCCCCCAGAGGTAATGCCGCATATACACCTAATGCACCCAGTAATAACTGTGCTTATATACATAATGTCCCCAGTAGCATTGCCGTTTATACATAATGCACCCAGTAGTAGTGCCACTTATACATAATGCCCCAAGTCATGGCGATGCTTATACATAATGGGGGTCATTCCGAGTTGTTCGCTCGTTATATTCTTCTCACAACAGAGCGATTAGTCGCTAATGCGCATGCGCAATGTCCGCAGTGCGACTGCGCCAAGTAAATTTGCTATGCAGTTAGGTATTTTACTCACGGCATTACGAGGTTTTTTCTTCCTTCTGGTGATCGTAATGTGATTGACAGGAAGTGGGTGTTACTGGGCGGAAACTGGCCGTTTTATGGGTGAGTGTGAAAAAACGCTACCGTTTCTGGGAAAAACGCGGGAGTGGCTGGAGAAACGGAGGAGTGTCTGGGCGAACGCTGGGTGTGTTTGTGACGTCAAACCAGGAACGAAACTGACTGAACTGATCGCAGATGCCGAGTAAGTCTGGAGCTACTCAGAAACTGCAAAGAAGTGTCTATTCGCAATTCTGGTAATCTTTCGTTCGCAATTTTGATAAGCTAAGATTCACTCCCAGTAGGCGGCGGCTTAGCGTGTGCAAAGCTGCTAAAAGCAGCTTGCGAGCGAACAACTCGGAATGACCCCCAATGTCCCAAGTAGTGCCACTTATACACATAATGCCCACAGTAGTAGTGCCCTTATACATAATGCCACCAGTGGTAGCACCGCTTACACATAATGCCCCCAGTAGTAGTGCTGTTTATACATAATGCCCCAAGTCATGGTGCTGCTTATACATAATGTCCCCAATAGTAGTGCCACTTATACACATAATGCCCACAGTAGTAGTGCCGCTTATACAAATTGCCCCAGTGGAGGTGCTATTATATATAATGCTTCCACTAGTAGTGCCAATAACACATAATGCCCACAGTAGTAGTGTCGCTTATACATAATGCCCCCAGTAGAGGTGATGCTTATAAATTATGCCCCCAGTAGTAGTGCCACTTACACATAATGCCCACACACACAAATACACATAAATACACACAGATACACACATACATGCGCACACACACATATAAACACATATACCTACATAAACAGATACACACTTTATCTCACACTCACTCACTCTCCCTCAACGTACCAATCAGTCTGGCTGGCCGGAGCTGTAGCAGCTCATCCTCCTCTACAGCAGCTTAGTCCTGTGTAGCTCCACCCCTCAGTCCCATGTAGCTCCATCCCTTTTCAAGCTGCACACCTACGCTGTCACACGAGGTGGGGGAAAACTCTGCAAGCTACTGACGCTGCTGCCTGTCATACAATGTGACAGGTGCTGCAGCCAGCAGCAGCAGTGACATTGGAACAGGGATGCAGAGCAAGGAGAGTGCCTTTCCAACCTGACACCTCTCTTCTTTGCAACCCTGACTGCAGGTAGAGTCCCTTTTTTACACATAATGGTAGGTAGAGTCTCCTTTTACACATTACGGCAGGCAGAGCTCCCTTTTACACATTTTGGCAGGTAGAGTCCCCTTTTACACATTACTGCAGGTAGAGTCCCGTTTTACACATTATGGCAGGTAGAGCCCCCTTTTACACATAACCGCAGGTAGAGTCCCCCTTTTACACATTATGGCAGGTAGAGTCTCCTTTTACACTGTACGACAGGCAGAGCTCCCTTTTACACATTATGGCAGGTAGAGTCCCCTTTTACACATTACTGCAGGTAGAGTCCCCCTTTTACACATTACGGCAGGTAGATTCTCCTTTTACACAGTATGACAGGCAGAGCTCCCTTTTACACATTATGGCAGGTAGAGTCACCCTTTTACACATTACTGCAGGTAGAGTCCCCTATTACACATTACGGAAGGTAGAGGCCCTTTTACACATTATGGCAGGTAGAGTCCCCTTTTACACATTATGGCAGGCAGAGCTCCCTTTTACACATTTTGGCAGGTAGAGTCCCCTTTTACACATTATGGCAGGCAGAGTCCTGTTTTACACATTACGGCAGGTAGAGTCCCCTTTTACACATAACTGCAGGTAGAGTCTCCTTTTACACCGGTCGACAGGCAGAACTCCCTTTTACATATTATGGCAGGTGTAGTACCTTTTACACATTATGGCAGGTAGAGCCCCCTTTACACATTACGTCAGGCAGAGTCCCCTTTTACACAGGTCAACAGGCAGAACTCCCTTTTACATATTATGGCAGTTGGAGTCCCCTTTTACACATTATGGCAGGTAAAGCCCCCTTTACACATTACGGCAGGCAGAGTCCCCTTTTACACAATATGGCAGGTAGAGACCCTTTTACACATTACGGCTGGTAGAGTTCCCTTTTACACATTACGGCAGGCAGAGTCCCCTTTTACACAATATGGCAGGTGGAGGCCATTTTACACATTACGGCAGGTAGAGTTCCCTTTTACACAATACGGCAGGTAGAGACTCTTTTACACATTATGGCAGGTACAGTCCCCTTTTACACATTATGGCAGGTAGAGTCTCCCTTTTACACAGTACAGCAGGTAGAGTACCCTTTTACTCATTACATCAGATGTAAGTATTTTTGGAATAATATCACTTACAAGTGCCCCCAGGAAGAGGGCCAGAGAATGGGCTGTAGTTATAGGAGGGTATGTGGCAGTCAGAGGTTACAGCAGCTGCCAAGTGCCAAGACAAACAGCACATGTGCACAACCTGCAATTCATGGGTCTTTGAAGGGGTGGGGCCAAATGGAGGGGGCAGGGCTTAAATAGTGGGCAGCAGCCAGAGCCAGATAAAGGGGGGTGCCCTGGGGGTAAGAACTCTGGGCCCCCCTTTCTAAAAGTGCCCCCAAAGCCGACTATACTGAATTGTAAGATGAATTCTGATTAATTAATAAACTAGACTTTTTTACCGTTACACTTGGTGAGTGCCCTCTTCTAACCTTAGTTGTCAGTAACATTCTATGATCGGTATATATGCTATTACCTTTGTGGAGCACCCCACTGATGGACTTACTAGGATGTGAATGCGGATCTTCAATTTGCTAAATATATATAAAATATATGTGTATGTATATGTGTGTGTATTTATATATACACAGCTCAAAAAAATAAATAGAACACTAAAATAACACATCCTAGATCTGAATGAATGAATGAATGAAATATTCTTATTAAATACTTTGTTCTTTACATAGTTGAATGTGCTGACAACAAAATCACACAAAAATTATCAATGTAAATCAAATTTATTAACCCATGGAGGTCTGGATTTGGAGTCACACTCAAAAGTAAAGTGGAAAAACACACTACAGGCTGATCCAACTTTGATGTAATGTCCTTAAAACAAGTCAAAATAAGGCTCAGTAGTGTGTGTGGCCTCCATGTGCCTGTATGACCTCCCTACAATGCCTGGGCATGTTCCTGATGAGGTGGCGGATGGTCTCCTGAGGGATCTCCTCCCAGACCTGGACTAAAGCATCCGCCAACTCCTGGACAGTCTGTGGTGCAACGTGGCGTTGGTGGATGGAGCGAGACATGATGTCCCAGATGTGCTCAGTTGGATTCAGGTCTGGGGAACGGGCGGGCCAGTCCATAGCATCAATGCCTTCGTCTTGCAGGAACTGCTGACACACTCCAGCCACATGAGGTCTAGCATTGTCTTGCATTAGGAGTAACCCAGGGCCAACCGCACCAGCATATGGTCTCACAAGAGGTCTGAGGATCTCATCTCGGTACCTAATGGCAGTCAGGCTACCTCTGGCGAGCACATAGAGGGCTGTGCGGCCCCCCAAAGAAATGCAACCCCACACCATTACTGACCCACTGCCAAACCGGTCATGCTGGAGGATGTTGCAGGCAGCAGAATGGTCTCCAGACTCTGTCACGTCTGTCACATGTGCTCAGTGAGAACCTGCTTTCATCTGTGAAGAGCACAGGGCGCCAGTGGCGAATTTGCCAATCTTGGTGTTCTCTGGCAAATGCCAAATGTCCTGCACGGTGTTGGGCTGTAAGCACAACCCCCACCTGTGGACGTCGGGCCCTCATACCACCCTCATGGAGTCTGTTTCTGATCGTTTGAGTAGACACATGCACATTTGTGGCTTGCTGGAGGTCATTTTGCAGGGCTCTGGCAGTGCTCTTCCTGTTCCTCCTTGCACAAAGGCGGAGGTAGCGGTCCTGCTGCTGGGTTGTTGGCCTCCTCCACGTCTCCTGATGTACTGGCCTGTCTCCTGATAGCGCCTCCATGCTCTGGACACTACGCTGACAGACAAAGCAAACCTTTTTGCCACAGCTCGCATTGATATGCCATCCTGGATGAGCTGCACTACCTGAGCCACCTGTGTGGGTTGTAGACTCCGTCTCATGCTACCACTAGAGTGAAAGCACCGCCAGCTTTCAAAAGTGACCAAAACATCAGCCAGAAAGCATAGGAGCTGAGAAGTGGTCTGTGGTCACCACCTGCAGAACAACTCCTTTACTGGGGGTGTCTTGCTAATTGCCTATAATTTCCACCTGTTGTCTATTCCATTTGCACAACAGCATGTGTAATTGATTGTCAATCAGTGTTGCTTCCTAAGTGGACAGTTTGATTTCACAGAAGTGTGATTGACTTGGAGTTACATTGTGTTGTTTAAGTGTTCCCTTTATTTTTTTGAGCAGTGTATATATATATATATATATATATATATATATATTATACAGGATGCCTATATAGTGTTATATATGATTTATATAAATATATATACAGTATGTATACATATAATTCTTCCGCATGCCTTTTTATTAGGGGCCCCACTGTTTGAAGTGCCCTGGGCCCCCCATAGTCCTAATCGAGCTCTGTCCGCAGCTATGGCTTCTTTACATAAAAAATGATCAGCAACCCCCCTAGCGGTGGTTGGCGGGAGGCAGTGAGAGAGAGCTGGTAGCGACTGTACAGGTGGTGCTGCCAGATAGTGCGTCCACAGTGCAGTTGCACTGCGTGCAAGGCACCACTGGTACACACCTTACAGCCCTGGTCACTGCAGCCCAGGCTGGGAGCTGACAGGTAAGGGGTGATCAGTGGACAAGTGGTGGACTCTATCCCCCAGGCCCCTACATCAGGCCCAGGCCCGAGTAATTTGTACCCCCCCATCTTAGCACCACTGTATACAGGGGGTCATTCCGAGTTGTTCGCTCGCTGCCGTTTTTAGCAGAATTGCGATCAGGCTAAAAACCGGCAGTTATGCGCATGCATATGGGCTGCAGAGCGCACGCGCTAAGTACTTTCACACAAAACTATGCAATTTTACACAGGGCCGAGCGACGCTTTTCAGTCGCTCTGCTGATCGGTGAGTGATTGACAGGAAGTGGGTGTTTCTGGGTGGTAACTGAGCGTTTTCCGGGAGTGTGCTAAAAAACGCAGGCGTGCCAGCCAAAAACGCAGGAGTGGCTGGGGAAACGGGGGAGTGGCTGGTCGCACGCAGGGCGTGTTTTTTTGACGTCAAACCAGGAACCAAACAGTCTGCAGTGATCGCAATCTTGGAGTAGGTCTGGAGCTACTCAGAAACTGCAGGGAAATATTTAATAGCAGAACTGCTAATCTTTCGCACTTCTGCTAAGCTAAGATACACTCCCTTAGGGTGGCGGCCTAGCGTGTGCACTGCTGCTAAAAGCAGCTAGCGAGCGATCAACTTGGAATGAGGGCCACAGTACCAAGTGGAGAGAGATTGCATTGGTACAGGAGCATTAATTTAATTAGTATACATGGTCAACCTGTTATTAGTCTATTGTCCA
>NC_086444.1:1045092946-1045177181 GCF_028390025.1 Pseudophryne corroboree
TCCTATACAGTAGGGGTGTGAAGCTTGCAACCGGAGGTGTGGCACAATCTAAAATTAACATTGTCTGCACAGCCGGCTCCTTCCCCTTCACATCCCACCTCCCTCAGTTTGGAAAATTGTGCTAAGAGGTACAAGCACAGAAAGGGAGCTCGTGCTCCTTGAACATTTTTATTTTTATTTTTTCCTTTATACTGACCCAATCCCTCCTAACTAAAGGGAGGGTGCAGGTTTCAAAAGAAAAGATGGTAAATGCCCGATCCCACCTAAATGAAAGGGGGTGCAGGCTTTACCAGATGAAAAGGCTGCGTCCCCCTAATAAAAGGGGGACAAAATTCAGGAGTGGAGACCAGGATTCCGACTGAATAGAGACTAAGATCCCAGTGAAAGGGTTCGGTATCTCTATCTGAAGATTCTCTTCTAACAGTAAGTAGACGGCTGAGCCGAGAAAAAGAATATCCTTATTAGATAAGAGTTGCTGGAGCCGAGCCAACCTGTTAAAAAGGGGGGTAAAGTTTTCCATGAAGTGGAGAGATAAGGACCCTGATTGAAAGGGTCGGCATCTCTCCTAAGCAGCACAGTGAGTTGAGTTACAGGCAGCATTTTTAAATAGACACTGTTAGACAGAGACAGTCCGTACAGACACTGCCTGTAAGGAGAGTGAGCACTATGAGGGGGCAGCTACATGTAAGGCTCTATTGCAGGCTGAGCACAGACAGTATTTTTTGTGTCTTCATTTTTTCAGTTGTGGCCATTTTGGCTTTTAGAAATAGGCGCCAACCTGTAGTTAGAAAATCTCGGAGGAGATTCTTCAGCTACCAATCACTGTCAAGCAGATTGAAACATTGTATTAAATTCAGTACAGCCTGAGATTAATTTACATATGGCTGGTGCCTACAGAAACGCTCTGCTGCTGCTGCTAAATCTTTGTATAAAGAATTATGTGGGTTTTCTTTTCCCTCCAAAGGATTCTACTGAAAAATATCCTGAGGAAGAGGAGCAACAGAAGTATAATCCAGCCAAGCTGTTCTAACAGTTGGTGCTGTGAGGATTGCGGACACCAGGCTGGTTTAAAAAAATAAAATATATATATAAAAAAAAAAAATTCTTTCTCCTTTAATGTAGGCTTAGTTCCAGCTGTGTGTCTAAACCAGTTTCACTTGCTCTCTATATCCCTGCGGTCTTTCTCTTCCTACTTATATAGGGTGAAAGCACTGCTGACTGTTGATGAAGTATATCAGAGGCGTAAGTTCATGTCATGCGCCCGGAGGCGATATGGATGGCAGTGCCCCCCCCAGCATTGGTTACCCCCATATACTGCAGATAGCACTTGTGGCACATAATATAGTAATATAATAATATTAGATATGCTCAGTATATAAAGAGTGGATGTCAGTCAGGGAATATTTTTTTAATGTTTAATAACATACCTCCCTATGCTGGCTGCTGGCTTGGAAGCTGCCGCTGGCTCCGGTGGGACTCCAGACACAGACTTCCGCGATCGAACGCCGATCCTCCTCCCAGCCTCCCGCGCGGACAGCAGAGCAGAAGAGAGAGAGTGAGAGGGACAGCTGCAACGCCCCCTCCCTTCTGTCACTTGGACCAATGCCAGCGCAGCGATAAGACAGGCACCCGGGACTCGGCTTTGTCAGCTACAGCAGCAGCAGCAGCAGGAGCACTGCCGCTCGCTGCAGAAGTCCTCAGTGCGCACACAAGTAGAGGTTATAGATTAATTAATCTATAACCTACAGTGTCCGGTGCCCGCTCTTATGTGCCCCCCTGATGGCTAACGCCCGGCGGCAAAAGTCTCCACTGCCTCCGGGAGTTACGCCACTGAAGTATATGTTAAACAGGTCAAAAGCACCAACCAAGACCACAAAGAAGCAATAATGGCAAGGAGGTGAGCGATTTATGTTTAGGAATGGACGCTCAACCTGGGAGTAGTGGTCAGTCGGCATCAAGTTGGCGGAATACCGCAAGCACATTTAGAATGGGCAGCAGGGTTTACCAAAAATATGGACTAATATTTCAGTAGAATGACTCTGCCCGCACATGCAGAAAAGACTGTGTTGGGCAGCAAAGAGACCACTCCCAACCCTACATGAAGAGGAAGGGGGTCTTGTAATTGATGATGAAGAAGGTGAGGCAGTAGAGGCGATACTGAACACCAGTCCGTAAGAGGAGGACTCTGAGGTTAAGGGATTAGATTCTCTTATTAAGCTGTAAAAGGTCCTTAACCTCAATGAGGAAGACGTTAAGAAACTGGAAGGTTTTGATTTATTTCAGTCAAGAACCACGAGGAGCAGATTTTCCAATTCCTCAGTCCCTCCATGTTCAAAGGGAGAAGCTTGGAAGCAGCCTGATAAGTGCTTCCAAAAATTCCAAAGAAGTTCGAGGCCGATTACCCACTACATGTATAGGTGGGAGGTTCCGCAGATGGTGGTTGCCTCCCTGGCTAGACTGTCAAGTAGAAAGACAATCTTGCCGATACCAAACGTAACTATTTTAAAGGAGGCGTCCGATTGCAAGGTAGACAGGAATCTTTTTTGTAGCTGCTACGACACACAGACCTACTATTGTTAATGCCTGGATCACCAAGGCTATTCTAGCATGGTCTGGTCGTATTGTTCAGGCTGTAGAGAAAGATACAGCAGGAGTAAATAGTTAGACTAGCGGAGCACATCGGTGAGTCGACTACTTACAATTGCCAGGCCGCAAAGGGATGCTACCAGAATTACATCATACTTCTCTACGTCAGCCATATCAGAAATAAGGATTCTGTGGCTCAGAGACCGGAAAATCTTTATAGCTGCAAGGGCATCGCACAGACCTATGAGGTCCGTGCTTTGGAAAAATGGTTCGGGCATAACAGGCACGAGGAGGTCTCCCAAGGAGGGGACGTTTTAAGAAGTCTATAATTAGACAAGTGGATTTCACAAACAGGAAAAAATCCTCTTTTCTGCGTACCACGTTTCATAAAGCTACGCAAATAGAGTGAAATGACTCTGGTCCAGTATTTAAGTCCTTTCGTGCTAGAGAAGAGGTTTTCGCGTTCAGGCGCGTGAAAACAGACCATTCTCCGTACACAGTCCAGAAACAGGTCTCTAAGACAAGCTCACTTTGGGCGTCCTATGATAGGCGCAGGTTTTGAAAGATTTCGGGACACCTGGGCAGAGACTTTGCCAAATAACGGGATTCAACAGAATCCAACGGGGTTGCCTCGGTGCCCACAGAAAGCAAAAGCCCTACTGATAGCGATCCAAAAATTGCTACAGTCAGAAGTCATTACTCCAGTCCAGTTCCCGCCTCTCAAAGAGGAACTGGGTTCTATTCCAATCTTTTTGTCATACCAAACCAGGACGGGACGGTCAAACTGATACTCCATTTAACAGCTTTAAACCGATTTTCTATGGGTCTACAAATTCAAGATGAAATCAATTCAGTCGGTCATTGCAGGTTTGGAACGAGACGAGTTCATGGTATCCATGGACATAAAGGATGCATACCTTCATGTCCCGATTTGGTCTCCTCACCAAGCTTACTTAAGGTTTGCACTGGTGAAGGATCACTACCAGTTCAGAGCCCTACCATTCTGTCTATCATCAGCCCCGAGAATCTTTACGAAGATCATGGCGATAATGGTTGCAGGATTGAGACTGTTGGGGGTCACGATAATACCTTATCTAGACGATCTATTGATCAAGGCCTCCTCTCAGGAACAGCTGATAAAGGATGCTCGGACATCTCGCCAATTTCTCATTCGACATGGGTGGATTGTGAACTTTCAGAAATCCAATCTCATACCGACTCAACGGATTCAATTCCTCGGTCTCATCTTGGACATGGTAAAATTGAGAGTCTTCCTACCAGAGCACAAGAACCATAACCTACAGAGGTTAGTGGCTCAGGTACTACGGACACAGACTGTTTCTCTATACCTCTGTGGGCAACTTCTCGGGAAGATGGTGGCGTCGTTTGAAGCTCTCCAGTACGGCAGACTTCATTCCTGACCATTCCAGATGACCCTCATTGGTCAGGGAGCAGGTTCACACTGGCTTCTACATCGAAGAATCCGACTTCTACCGCGCATACGAACCTCCTTGATTTGGTGGTCGTTGCACAAGAATCTCGCAGCAGGCAAGAGATTCGGCATTTGGGATTGGAGGATCCGGACAACGGACGCCAGTCTCAGAGGTTGGGGTGCCGTCCTAGAGGAACATCAGTTTCAAGGCAGATGGACGTTACAGGAGAGCAGTCTACCCATATAACATTCTAGAACTGAGAGCGGTTTACAATGCGCTTCTCTTAGCCGAAGACCTAGTCATGGGTCAACACTTAGAGATGCAGACGGACAATGTGACGACGGCGGCTTACATAAACCGTCAGGGAGGACCAAAGAGCAGGATGGCGTTAAAGGAAGCCACAAAGATCTTGTGGGCAGAAAGGTGAAACGTCATCCTCTCGGCTGTGTTCATTCCAGGTGTGGAGAACTGGGAAGCGGATTATCTCAGTCGCCAGGACATGCATCTGAGAGAGTGGTGCCTACATCCACAGATTTTCGACATGGTGGTGAGGAGATGGGGCCTACCTCAAGTGGACCTCATGGTGTCTCGGCAAAACCATCAGCTGCCCAGATATATGTCCAGGACAAGAGATCCAGCAGCAGAAGGAGTGGACGCATTAACATTTCCTTGGTGTTACAGGAGGGTTTACATTTTGCCACTCTTCCCCCTCATACCCAGGGTTCTGATAAGGATGAAACAAGAGGGAGTGTGGGCGATTCTAATCGCACCAGATTGGCCCCGCAGGAGTTGGTATTCAGACCTACGAAGGTTACTCGCGGAAGATCCTTGGCGGTTATCTCAGAGAGAGGACCTACTGTCTCAGGGTCCGTTCCACCACCCAGACCTGAACAGGCTGCGTTTAACGGCGTGGCTATTGAAACCCGGATCTTAAGGAACAGAGGAATACCAAGAACGGCCATTCCTATGATGATTGCCGCTAGGAAGCCGGTCACAGCCATGCACTACTACAGGATTTGGAAGAGGTACATGGACTGGTGTCAAGAACGTGAGTGGAATTCGGCGAACTTCCATTTATCCAGACTTCTACTCTTCCTTCAGACCGGTCTAGTTTTAGAACTGTGGCTGGGCTCTCTGAAGGTTCAAATTTTGGCTCTCTATCCTATTCAACAGCGGTAAGCGTCCTTGCCAGAGGTTCAAACCTTTTTACAGGGGGTTCTGAGAATGCAGCCCTCTTTTCGTCCTCCTATTGCACCATGGTTCTTAAATTTGGTGTTTGAATATTTGAAATCTCCTACTTTTGAGCCGTTAGCAAGAACAGACCTGTGATATCTCTCTTGGAAGGTCACGTTATTGCTTGCCCTGGCTTCGGCCAGGCGGGTCTCTGAGTTGGGAGCCTTATCGTTTATGAGCCCCTTTTTAACTTTTTTCATGAGGATAGGGCTGAACTCCGTACAAGAGCGGATTTCCTGCCTAAAGTTGTTTCGGGGTTTCACGTAAACCAGCCATTTGTGGTCCCATCTTTACGGGGTCTCGCAGATGGGGACGTGTTCTTGGATGTTGTCTGAGCTTTACGGGTATACGTACAAGTTATGTCGTCCTTCAGAAAGTCTGACCATTTGTTTTTTCTTTATGATGGGCCTAAGAAGGGTTGGCCAGCATCTAAGCAGTCTTTGTCCAGATGGATTCGACTTGCCATTCGGCAAGCTTATATTTCCTGTGGCAAACAGGTTCCGGTTCAGACGGGTGCTCATACCACCCGATCAGTGGGTGCCTCATGGGCGGCGGCCAGAGGTGCTTCCACTGCTCAATTTTGCAGGGCGGCGACGTGGTCTTCAGCCCACACGTTCGCAAAATTTTACAAGTTTGATACCTTTGCGTCCGGTGACTCTAAGTTCGGACGTTTAGTTTTGCAGATCACCGACAGCACTCCCTCCCTGGGGGATAACTTTGGGACGTCCCCTACTGTATAGGACTCCAGTGTCCCCTAGTGGATGAAAGAGAAAAGAGGATTTTGGTACTTACCGATAAATCCATTTCTCTGAATCCTCTAGGGGACACTGGACGCCCGCCTCGGTGCTGTCAACCTGCTGTGTTAAAAGTTCTTGTTTAAACAGTTCGTACAAACAGCGTTGGTTTTTCGGTTAAGAGTTTCTTGGATGCTGTTTGCTATGTTGTATGGTTCAGTTCCTCGCCAGGTGCTCCAGTATCATGTCCTATTCTCTCAGTCAAATTTTCCAAACTGAGGGAGGTGGGATGTGAAGGGGGAGGAGCCGGCTGTGCAGACAATGTTAATTTTAGATTGTGCCACACCTCCGGTTGCAAGCTTCACACCCCTACTGTTATTGCTTTATGGAATCTTATTTATGAATATTAATATTCAATATAACATATATGGTTATTTAATATATGGATATATTTCAATTAATATGCATTTATCATATATATCTGCAAATATATTATGTCAGGCTTACAAACTAATTGGCTGATACATATATGCAGTCCTTATACATATGACTTATGAAGTTATTAAGTTAAGATTCCTTAAAGAGAGTTCAAGCTTGAATATTACCGCTCTTTTTATATGATTCTTTATTTACAGGCAGATCAAATCGTACAGAATAAGATATACACAGTAGTGATATATATACTAATTATAATTATATATGCTTCCTTCGTTACATAACATAAAACAACATGACATAAGTTTCACAAACAGTTTCAATTGCTAACATAAAATGTATACTTGCAAGTTAAAGATTGCCATCCCAAGAATCATTCCTTCTGCATGTTCTCCATGACTTCTCCTCCTGACTGACTTCCTTCCTTCTCCTTCTTCTTCTCCCTCTCCCTCTTCCTTCTAACTCCTAACTACAAGTCTGGTCCTTTTATCTCATATTTTACCAATTCAAACTATCATATTCTCATAGTTTCCAATGGAATAGGTAATTATAGGTTTGTCAGATTCCAAGGTGTAATAAAACAAACATTGAACTGGGCTGTCGTGTCCTGTTCACGGAGGCATGGTGTCATAAAAGTGTGGTGTCCACACTGCCTTAAGCAAGTATAGTATTGTAAAATCTGGAATGTCTTTTCATCCAAAGTTCTGTTGTATTGACAAGTTTTCCTGGGGTCGGTTACACAATGTTTTATCAATGGATGTGATCTCTTTTCATAGTAGTTAATTTATACTCCCTAGCTTTTAACCTTCACTGGACAATAGACAAACCAGTAGATTCTGATCTACTGTAAGCACACCTGTGAATTCCAATGACCAACAGAGCTCTGTCACATACCTATTATCATTTATGGCCTAATACCTTTTCTCTACAATGACTCTTGATCTTACTGTAACCTCTCTGGCCTTATTTATGACTAGAGCAGAATAAACCTGTTCCCTACACTATTTTTTACCATCTTGCTGTAAAACACAAATATACAGTATATCTATATAAACACATACACAAACCTAATCTCTTAAATCAGCTAAACATTACCTCATACATTCAAACTTATTTCATATCTATTCCTTACTATATATATCCAGTATACTGTCCACTATGGTAACATCGCCTATTTATAATGAATTATATTTTGATTCAGACAATATCCATTGCCCTAATATTATACTAAGTGCAGACAATTACCTATAAGGCAACAGTCGCCCCCTTGTGGCCATGAGAAATTCTTTTGATTGGCCACACCTTAAACTAGCGTAATTGCTTCCAAATACATTTCAAAATATTCCTTCAAACATAACTTTCGTTGTAACCATAATATATACCATAAGTGTAATAATAATAACCATTATGATTTTAAAAATCTCTAAAAATTCTTAGCTTACCTAACCTTATTCTACTTTTAACTAAAGCAGACAAAACTGAGGTTTTTATTCAGTATTCATGAGGAAAACTAATTTCTACAGACATTTGGAATACCATAGCCCAATTGTAGACCTTTTTTCTGTATCTGGATCAGTACGTTTGGACATTTTTGCTGTTCTTGTATGTAGCAATTTACTGGGATAAGACTGTCATCTGCGTGGTTTGCTTGCAATTGGAGATGCCTTGCGTTTGCATTATGGCCTTGCGTTTGCAACATTTGCACCATTACTAGAAGTAGAATTCTTCGTAGCAGCTGCTCCTTTGCTTGCCATTTCGCTGTTTGAGGCAGAGGGCTGTGTACGTCGAGTGCTGTGTCTTGAACATTCAGTACTTGTGACGACCCTCAGTAATAGTAATAGTCTTTATACAGTCTTTAGCAGTTCTGTTTCCTTTGCGTTTATCCAATGCCGCAGTTGTGACCAGTGTCCATATTGCTTTTGCACAAACAGGTTGTGATTTTGAATAGAACAGGCATATATGAAACAGTCTTTTTTTTTTTTTTTCTTTCTTTCTTTCTTTCCTTGCTTGTTAATAGTAGGTCTTAATTGTCTTCGGGCAATAGTACCACAAATGGCTGTGAGTAGTACACCTACTCTGTTCTGTATTTCCTCACTGAATAAATTACCATGCAGTCTTAAATCTCCTTATTCTACCTTGTACCTATTTATACATCTCAATCTTACATAAACTTATACCAGTTTAACCCATATAAAGGCGTTTTCTATCCTACCTATATTTTGACTAATAATTATTTAAAATGCTTTTGATGTGTATATAGTAACATCCTATCAATACAATAAATGAATATAATTTTGCTTCAAACAGATATTAAATATCATTTAGGAATGGCTTTAAATATATCTAATTCCATCCAATATTATTTTATATGCAGCCATGTGCATATACAGTGACCCTGTTATGCTACAAATAATTATCTTAGACTTGTGACAGTCTTTATTAAGAGAATTATTCATCCCACTTAATAATCTCGGCCCAATTTGTTATAACGTGGTATACCATCCTGTATTAGATATTTAATTACTTTTGAAGCTTTTACGAAGGAAGCATAGGTAGTATCTATTGTGTAATATATAAAAAAAACATAAAATATTTACAAGGTATATATGCAATGATATAAAATATATCTCAGACAAATGTTTACATATATGTGATTAAGGTATATGAAGGGATGAGACAGTTCTGTATAATCACAGTGATGAGATGTGCTGTACACTGTTGTGGGAGTGTACATGTAGTTTGAAAGACAAGTAATGATTACTTGTGATGAAAGGGTTAATGAAAACCTTCCCCTTTCTTGTGAAACTGGAAAACTCCTTGAGGATTTGTCCATATATCAGTCTTTAGGGATGCTATGTAGATTTTGCTGGATAGCAGCGATGAAAGGGTTAATGAAGACCTTTTCCCTTGTAAATTGGAGTCTTTTTGGAGTCTTGCACCATTCTGTATACAGGTTGCCAGGATTACTATGAATCAAACAAAAATACATACAATGACTATCACAGATATTTATACAGTGATTTAACATAGCTTGCTATGCATTCTGTCCTATCTGCTGCATGTTATCAGGTACAGAATTTACAAATGTGTCTTTTAACGATTGAATAACAAACAAACAATTGTTTCTGGCCTGTGCCAATCTTTCCTGTCACATTGTGTGTCAATGACAGCACAATTGTCGCTGCAGATATGATGCAGGTTTAATTTGGAAACTGTGGCTGTTTGAACATCAAAGCAAACAATGGCTTCATTGGATCTAACAAGTAAAGGAATGATACTACCGTATTCACTTGTGACCATACTCCCTTGTGATGCAGCCTGGTCCCAGACTGTCTTTAACCATAGCGTTTGCTGCTTGGTGTGGCTCCTTAGTTTGGAAGAATCTTGGAGCTTCTGAAAAAACCTACTTTTGTGGGGAGAGAAACTTGTTAAACTTTGCCAAATATGTATTGCAGGTCCCAGGGCTTTCTGTCTTTCCACACCTGTAATAAAATGGTTATGGCACCAGGGCATAAAAACATTTTCATCCTGGTGATCCTTTTTGTCATTGTTAATTGGTGTGTGGTTTGCAGAATGACACTCTGCATGTGGTCTCTCTGAGAGCATGCAAACATTTGCACCATCACTAGAAGTCTCTGAGTGCTCTGTGGGGGTTACATAAGTTTGGGAACTTTGTTTGTAAACATGCATTCCTGAATTAATTTCATGGATTTTCCCTTTAAACATGTTTCCAGGTGAATACATTTCAAGGTTTGCAACTCTGGTTGCCATGGGAGTTTTCACCATGGGGAACTTCCCCACCCCTGTGTGCACTGTACTGCTGCTATCAGTGTTTAAATCTGCTGACAATTCACCTTTGCCTAAGGGCATAACAAATTCTTCATTTACATTGGGAACTCTGAGAGTGTATTCAGCAGAATACTCATAATCTGAGTTACAATGATCTTCCCCCTTACTAGACACAGTATAGGGGACATCTCCTATTGCTGCTACCTCCTTTACATTAATGTGCTGTCTGATGATAGACACATCCGGCACATTGCTACTTTCTTCCTTTACCACAGAGGCTGTTCTGCTGGTGGTCTGTGTGACCATAGCAGACTCCATGCGCTGCACATTGATGCAGTCCTGCAACATGTAACTTTCCTTAATTTTAGGATCTTGACTGATTAAGTCATTTCTGACTCCTGTAGACTCTGTGTACAGAGTTTCACATACCTCAACACTATTCCTGTTTGGTGTTTCTATCTCAGCTTGCTTGCTGGATGTTATCTCTTCATCAGAGATCTTGACAATTTGATTACAAACTGTCAGGCTTTTCGCTTCTGCCCCAAACTTTTTCTGTTTATTTTTCTGTTTAAGGGACTTAAATAACGAATGCATTTTTGCATTAATGGTCAGGCACGCCTTACGAAGACGTGAACCTGATTCTTCTTTACATTTCTGTTTGGCTTCTAGAGCCGCAGTTCTGCGCATTTTTCTAAATGCTACAGAAAACTTTTGCATTTTTAACATTTCAATGCTAAATTTATATATTCTTTGTTTTTAGTACTGAAGGTATCCTCTCCTTAAGATTGACCGGTGTCTTAAGGTTAAACTCTAATACCTGGTACATTTATACATTTATTTGGAAATACTCTTTTCCACTGTGCACATTTTCTATTCTAGGCCTTTAAATTCTTTATTCTCATTTGTAACCTATTCCACTGTGATCTTGTATTTTGCCAGCAGGCTTATAGCCTTTGGTGCTGCTTCCTAATAGATATTATGTTAGTTAAAATAACGTATATTGCACTAACACATTTATCCTAGGTTATACAGAATACAAAATTGACATTACACAATGGTAATAAATTTTCATAGATACATCCCCACCGTGATTCTGCAGATTTGGTAGCCAGCTTATAGCATCTGCTACTCCTCATAAATATTATAGATCAGATAATCAGATTCAGTAATAACAAGTCCAATTCGTGGTCGCCAATATTGCTTTATGGAATCTTATTTATGAATATTAATATTCAATATAACATATATGGTTATTTAATATATGGATATATTTCAATTAATATGCATTTATCATATATATCTGCAAATATATTATGTCAGGCTTACAAACTAATTGGCTGATACATATATGCAGTCCTTATACATATGACTTATGAAGTTATTAAGTTAAGATTCCTTAAAGAGAGTTCAAGCTTGAATATTACCGCTCTTTTTATATGATTCTTTATTTACAGGCAGATCAAATCGTACAGAATAAGATATACACAGTAGTGATATATATACTAATTATAATTATATATGCTTCCTTCGTTACATAACATAAAACAACATGACATAAGTTTCACAAACAGTTTCAATTGCTAACATAAAATGTATACTTGCAAGTTAAAGATTGCCATCCCAAGAATCATTCCTTCTGCATGTTCTCCATGACTTCTCCTCCTGACTGACTTCCTTCCTTCTCCTTCTTCTTCTCCCTCTCCCTCTTCCTTCTAACTCCTAACTACAAGTCTGGTCCTTTTATCTCATATTTTACCAATTCAAACTATCATATTCTCATAGTTTCCAATGGAATAGGTAATTATAGGTTTGTCAGATTCCAAGGTGTAATAAAACAAACATTGAACTGGGCTGTCGTGTCCTGTTCACGGAGGCATGGTGTCATAAAAGTGTGGTGTCCACACTGCCTTAAGCAAGTATAGTATTGTAAAATCTGGAATGTCTTTTCATCCAAAGTTCTGTTGTATTGACAAGTTTTCCTGGGGTCGGTTACACAATGTTTTATCAATGGATGTGATCTCTTTTCATAGTAGTTAATTTATACTCCCTAGCTTTTAACCTTCACTGGACAATAGACAAACCAGTAGATTCTGATCTACTGTAAGCACACCTGTGAATTCCAATGACCAACAGAGCTCTGTCACATACCTATTATCATTTATGGCCTAATACCTTTTCTCTACAATGACTCTTGATCTTACTGTAACCTCTCTGGCCTTATTTATGACTAGAGCAGAATAAACCTGTTCCCTACACTATTTTTTACCATCTTGCTGTAAAACACAAATATACAGTATATCTATATAAACACATACACAAACCTAATCTCTTAAATCAGCTAAACATTACCTCATACATTCAAACTTATTTCATATCTATTCCTTACTATATATATCCAGTATACTGTCCACTATGGTAACATCGCCTATTTATAATGAATTATATTTTGATTCAGACAATATCCATTGCCCTAATATTATACTAAGTGCAGACAATTACCTATAAGGCAACACTGTATAGGACTCCAGTGTCCCCTAGAGGATTCAGAGAAATGGATTTATCGGTAAGTACCAAAATCCTCTTTTTCTGTTTGTATATAATTAAGTAGGTGGCCATGGGCATTGCACCCCGCTTTTGGGGTGGCGAGTGCTGTGGTTTTATATTTGTTTGTGTGTGTATATGTATGTTTGTATGTGATTGATATATATATATATATATATATATATATACACACAGAGTAAAAACCACAGCACTCACCGCACCAGAAGCGGGGCACAGCTATGCACTTACCACTCACAGGGTGGGGTGCATGTAACACTGCACTCTCCACCACAGAAGCGGGGTACACAGCTGTACTTACCACTCACAGGGCGGGGTGCATGTAGCCCATGACCACATCGCTCTAATAAATACAAACAGAGAACCCAGCACTCACCAAAGTAAACTCACTTATCCTCAACAATTCAATAAATAAATGATGGGGGTTTAGTTGGTGGATTGGCCAATGCACGGAAGCCTGTATACCGATTCAAGGTACCCCACCTTCATACAGGTCCTACACTATCACAGAGTCTTAAAACCTGACTACCACACTGCTGCATCATCTGCCTGCTAGATGTAATGTGTACCTGCCACAGACTTTATGGCTTTTAAAGGCACACTAGTCACCTATTGCACTGGCTCAAAGATGATTGCTAAAAAACAGCTGAGACAGGTTCAGGATAATAAAGTCCACACAGGGGTGCATGAGAAAGCTAGTGGCCACTGTTAATATATATATTTTATAGGTTGAATATCCAAATATTCCGAAATACGGACTTTTCTTAGTGAGATAGTGAAACCTTTGTTTTCTGATGGCTCAATGTACACAAACTTTGTTTAATACACAAAGTTATTAAAAATATTGGCTAAAATGACCATCCGGCTGTGTGTATAAGGTGTATATGAAACATAAATGCATTCTGTGCTTAGACTTAGGTCCCATCACCATGATATCTCATTATGGTATGCAATTATTCCAAAATACGGAAAAATCCGATATCCAAAATACTTCAAGCATTTTGGATAAGGGATACTCAACCTGTGTGTGTCTATATATATATATATATATATATATATATATATATATATATATATATATATATATATGTGTATGTATATATGTATATATATATATATATATATATATATATATATATATATATATATACACACACACACACAGAGAAAAAAAACCACAGCACTCACCACACCAGAAGCGGGGCACAGCTATGCACTTACTACTCACAGGGTGGGGTGCATGTAACACAGCACTCTCCACCACAAAAGCGGGGTACACAGCTGTACTTACCACTCACAGGGCGGGGTGCATGTAGCCCATGACCACATCGCTCTAATAAATACAAACAAAGAACCCAGCACTCCTTGTGGCAGGTACACATTAAATCCAGCAGGCAGATTATGTGTGTAACAGCAGTGAAGTAGTCAGGTTTTAAGACTCTGTGATAGTGTAGGACCTGCATGAAGGTGGGGTACCTTGAAAATCGGTATGCAGGCTTCCGTGCATTGGCCAATCCACCAACTAAACCCCCATCATTTATTTATTTATTGAATTGTTGAGGATAAGTGAGTTTACTTTGGTGAGTGCTGGGTTCTTTGTTTGTTTGTATGTATGTATGTATATGTGTGTGTGTGTGTGTGTATATATATGTATATATATATATATATATATATATATATATATATATATATATATATATATATATATATATATATATATATATTTATATTATTACAGTATACAGAGTTTTCCTTATGCGCTATTCTTAATGATGTAGTGGACCCCGAGCAATAATTATGCCGGGGTAGTATGTTCTTAAATAATGTACTGTTAATGAGCAGCTCCCCCCTTCCCCCCAAATTAGGCCTATAGAGATTAATGCAAATAGTTGTTTTTTGGGGTGTGCTCTGAGTTCAACGGATCTTAGCAATATGGATGTGAACTGTGCACAGAAGTATATAAAATTAGTACAATCAATAGTTAAAACAGGATATAGCTGCCCTGTGGAAGAGGAACTGCTGTTTTTGAACTTGTTTGTGGAATCTATGCAGGTGTGAAGGGTGTGTCATATGTTCGAGGGACTGACTGTGAGGCTGGTTGCAACAGTGCAACCCAGCCCTCACACACTAATGTACTGTGGCCCTCATTCCGAGTTGTTCGCTCGGTAATTTTCTTCGCATCGCAGCGATTTTCCGCTAATTGCGCATGCGCAATGTTCGCACTGCGACTGCGCCAAGTAAATTTGCTAAGAAGTTTGGTATTTTACTCACGGCATTACGAGGTTTTTTCTTCGTTCTGGTGATCGGAGTGTGATTGACAGGAAGTGGGTGTTTCTGGGCGGAAACTGGCCGTTTTATGGGAGTGTGTGAAAAAACGCTGCCGTTTCTGGGAAAAACGCGGGAGTGGCTGAAGAAACGGGGGAGTGTCTGGGCGAACGCTGGGTGTGTTTATGACGTCAAACCAGGAACGACAAGCACTGAACTGATCGCACTGGAAGAGTAAGTCTCGAGCTACTCCGAAACTGCACAGAAAAATATTTTCGCAATATTGCGAATCTTTAGTTCGCAATTCGGCTAAGCTAAGATTCACTCCCAGTAGGCGGCGGCTTAGCGTGTGCAATGCTGCTAAAAGCAGCTTGCGAGTGAACAACTCGGAATGAGGGCCTGTATGTCTAAATGTACTACACACAATATTATAATAGTATAATACAGTTTATGGGGTCTGTTCATGTAGCAAAAAGTGGAGAAGTGTGGCAGTGGAGACATTACCCATGGCATCCAAACAACATTAAAGTAAGATTTCGCAAGTGTATTCTATAAAATTATACGTAGCAGCTGATTGGTTGCCATGGGCAACTTCTCCACTGGCTCACTTTTCCACTCTTCACTTCTATATGAATAGTGTGAACTCTGCAAGTCACTTGCAGGATGTGATACTGCCAAAATTATCTTTGTGAGAAATGTAAAGGGGGGTACACACACGGAGCGATATTAGACCTATTTTCTAAGCGATCTGTCTAGATCGTTTAGAAATGAAGCACTGATCGCTCCATGTGCATACCTTATGGCAAAAGCAGTGCGCGGCCCCGTGTGTCGCTATTGCTGGCTCAGATCTTGACTGCATGCAGTCAAGATCTGGTTAGATTGCAAGGCTCTCTTTGAGTCTTGCGGCCTAGTTAGGATCGGGGGTTAGCACACATCACGCTGAGCCCGAATCGTTCGTGTGTACCCCCTTTAGTCTGATTATCCTGGGTCTGTACGCTATGGTGCAGCTCTAGTAAAACACATACGGGATACTGACAACTATTCTTCCTCTTGGGGTGTCCACGACTCTGGATGGAGAATAAATAGCGTGGCGTGCGGATCACACCACCATGCCCGCAGCGTGGTGAGCGCAGTGAGCCCGCAAGGGTCTCTTCTGTGCACGCCCCACTGCCTGTATTCCGATGGTCGGGATCCCGGCGCCAGGATCCCGACAGCCAGCCAGTCGCAGTACACATACTGTACAACCATGCAGATAGCCAGCACACCATGGTGCCTATCATACATTTACAGTACTCAACCATTATCATTCAGTACTAGAACTGTTCTGTTAAACAAAGCAATGTTACAGCTTTGTATGTTTATGTATGTGTGATATTAGGACATCAAGGAGCTGCTTTTAATACTGTGAAATAGACTTGAAGCTCCTAATTTCATTAAAGCTAATATTTATAGCCAGAACGCCTGGCATTCTGATACTCCCATGTGGCACTTACCAGGGACTGGGAAGCACAGCCTCCCTTACACACTTATCAGGGACTGGGAAGCAAAGCCTCCCTTACACACTTACCAGGGACTGGGAAGCACAGCCTCCCTTACACACTTATCAGGGACTTGGAAGCACGGATTCCCTTACACACTTATCAGGGACTGGGAAGCAAAGCCTCCCTTACACACTTACCAGGGACTGGGAAGCACAGCCTCCCTTACACACTTATCAGGGACTGGGAAGCACGGATTCCCTTACACACTTATCAGGGACTGGGAAGCACAGCCTCCCTTACACACTTATCAGGGACTGGGAAGCACAGCCTCCCTTACACACTTACCAGGGACTGGGAAGCACAGCCTCCCTTACACACTTACCAGGGACTGGGAAGCACAGCCTCCCTTACACACTTACCAGGGACTGGGAAGCACAGCCTCCCTTACACACTTACCAGGGACTGGGAAGCACAGCCTCCCTTACACACTTATCAGGGACTGGGAAGCACGGATTCCCTTACACACTTATCAGGGACTGGGAAGCACAGCCTCCCTTACACACTTATCAGGGACTGGGAAGCACAGCCTCCCTTACACACTTACCAGGGACTGGGAAGCACAGCCTCCCTTACACACTTACCAGGGACTGGGAAGCACAGCTTCCCTTACACACTTATCAGGGACTGGGAAGCACGGATTCCCTAACACACTTATCAGGGACTGGGAAGCACGGATTCCCTAACACACTTATCAGGGACTGGGAAGCACAGCGTCCCTTACACACTTATCAGGGACTGGGAAGCACGGATTCCCTAACACACTTATCAGGGACTGGGAAGCACAGCCTCCCTTACACACTTATCAGGGACTGGGAAGCACGGATTCCCTTACACACTTATCAGGGACTGGGAAGCACAGCCTCCCTTACACACTTATCAGGGACTGGGAAGCACGGATTCCCTTACACACTTATCAGGGACTGGGAAGCACAGCGTCCCTTACACACTTATCAGGGACTGGGAAGCAAAGCCTCCCTTACACACTTACCAGGGACTGGGAAGCACAGCCTCCCTTACACACTTATCAGGGACTTGGAAGCACGGATTCCCTTACACACTTATCAGGGACTGGGAAGCAAAGCCTCCCTTACACACTTACCAGGGACTGGGAAGCACAGCCTCCCTTACACACTTATCAGGGACTGGGAAGCACGGATTCCCTTACACACTTATCAGGGACTGGGAAGCACAGCCTCCCTTACACACTTATCAGGGACTGGGAAGCACAGCCTCCCTTACACACTTACCAGGGACTGGGAAGCACAGCCTCCCTTACACACTTACCAGGGACTGGGAAGCACAGCCTCCCTTACACACTTACCAGGGACTGGGAAGCACAGCCTCCCTTACACACTTATCAGGGACTGGGAAGCACGGATTCCCTTACACACTTATCAGGGACTGGGAAGCACAGCCTCCCTTACACACTTATCAGGGACTGGGAAGCACAGCCTCCCTTACACACTTACCAGGGACTGGGAAGCACAGCCTCCCTTACACACTTACCAGGGACTGGGAAGCACAGCTTCCCTTACACACTTATCAGGGACTGGGAAGCACGGATTCCCTAACACACTTATCAGGGACTGGGAAGCACGGATTCCCTAACACACTTATCAGGGACTGGGAAGCACAGCCTCCCTTACACACTTATCAGGGACTGGGAAGCACGGATTCCCTTACACACTTATCAGGGACTGGGAAGCACAGCCTCCCTTACACACTTATCAGGGACTGGGAAGCACGGATTCCCTTACACACTTATCAGGGACTGGGAAGCACAGCGTCCCTTACACACTTATCAGGGACTGGGAAGCACGGATTCCCTTACACACTTATCAGGGACTGGGAAGCACAGCCTCCCTTACACACTTATCAGGGACTGGGAAGCACGGATTCCCTTACACACTAGAAGCAATGCAGAGTATTTCAGTTGCTTTAGACTGTTACTAATGGCTATTCCTATCGTTTATTGCAGGGGAGATAATGTTGTTTAACATCTTCTATGAGATATTCACTGTCTGCACATCGGTCGTGGCAGAGGATACATCTGGTAATCTTTACTTGCTTGTTTTACAGCTTAAGTCAAATGAGTATTGACTAGTTTATGTATTTATCATTAATATATTGTAATTTTTACAGGGGCACTACTCCATGCCAGAAACATGGATTTTGGATTATTTCTTGGGTGAGTGAACACAGGTCTCGTTTGGGATAACTGGTGTTTGTTAATCCGTCAACAGACACAGGAGCGTGTGGGGCTGTCAGATCAGATGAAGGGCTTTATCACACTTTACATAATGTGCTCTGCTGAGAACAGAGTGGCTTTGCTCCCTGCTACTCCTTTACTGGCTGATAAACACTTGCTAGAAGAGTAAACCCATTGAGTAATAGGCTTAATGTATTGTTAGCAGAAGCCTTGACAAACAGTCTGAGTGCTCTTCATGATGTACTTCTTACCCATGAGAAGGTCAGGTGCCTTACTGTATTCAGAGCCATAAATTCTATATCAAAGCTGTATGTATCTATAGATAAGTCCCTTCAGTTTTTGAATTTCCAATCGTCGGTCTCTACATTTAGGATACAGTTTATGAATTTGCTGCCTTCACTGCATCAATTGCAGCGATCTGGTTTTCAATACATTTCTAATTGGCAGCTATCTGCATAACAGCTGATCTCCTGCATAAACAGCACCTATTCTGTATTACCCCTGTAAGTACACTCTAGCACATGTGAGCTCATTGAACGCAATAAATTAGATGGGGGGTTTTTCTGTTTGTTCCTTAATTCCTTCATGACTGAAGGGTGTTTGCAGTTTAAAGGCAAGAACGCTTTCGCTTTTATTTATGTGACACATTGGCTTATCGTAGAAAACTTCTATTGCTAGAAACTGCATTTTATGATCTTCTCTGAATTTTAGGATCTATAGAGAAGGAAAATTGGCAAAATCATAAAAAAAATGATACATTTACGGAATTCTACTCACAGGTTGAGTCTCCCATATCCAGAATTCCGAAATAGTGTTTTGTTTTTTTTGTTTGTTTTTTTATCGTGAATGAGATAATGACCTATTTGGTTTCTGTTCAGTGCACACAAACTTTGTTTAATTCACCGAATTATTACACATATTGTAAAAAATTGTATACAATTACCTTCAGGGTATGTGTATTTAAAAAAAAAAAAAAAAAAAAAAAACGAAATTCATTTTGTATACAAACTTTGCTTAATGCACAAAATTATAAAAAATATTGTATAACATTATCTTCAGGCTGTGTATATGAAACCTAAATGCATTCTGTGTCTAGACTTGTGCCCATCCCCAAGATACCTCATTATGGTATGCAAATATTCCAAACTACAGAAAAATCCAATATCCAGAATATCTCTGGTCCCAAGCATTCTGGATGTGGGAGACTCACCCTGTAGTAACATTGGGGGTAATACAGAGTTGATATCAGCAGCAAATTTGTTAGCAGTTGGGCAAAACCATGTGCACTGCAGGTGTGGTAGATATAACATATGCAGAGAGAGTTAGATTTGGGTAGGTTATTTTGTTTTTGTGCAGGGTAAACACTGGCTGCTTTATATTTACACTGCAATTTAGATTTAAATTTGAACACCCCCACCCAAATCTAACTCTCTCTGTACATGTTATATTTGCACCCCCCCAACCCCTCCACCTCCCCCCCGCTGCAGCGCACATGGTTTTGCCCAACCGCTTACAAATTTGCTGCTGCAATCAACTGTGAATTAGGGCCATTGGGGGTCATTCTGAATTGATCGTAGCTGTGCTAAATTTTGCACAGCTACGATCAGGCACTCAGACATGCGGGGGGACGCCCAGCACATGCTTTTGCATTTCAGGAGTACCTCCCGGCCGGCGCAGCTCCTGTGGCTGGCCGGGAGAACCTCTTCGCTGCCCGGGTCGAAGCGGCTGCGTGTGACATCACGCAGCAGTCGCGGCCCGCCCCCGCCTCCCCCCCAACGGTCCTGCGTTGGCCGGACCGTACCCCGTAAACGGCGGCTTAACGCCGCCGTCCAGCCCCCTCCCACACAGCGACCGCCTCTGTCTGTCAATCAGGCAGAGGCGATCGCTAGGCAACGACGCCCTTCGGCTGCCTGGCATGCGCTGGCGCACTGTGGCACCAGCGCATGCGCAGTACTGACCCGATTGCACCACTGCGATAAACTGCAGTATGCGATCGGGTCAGAATGACCCCCATTGTGCAGTACTGTAGCTGTTATCATCCCAGTCGCCTAATTCTAAAGGATGGAAGTACTAGGAACAGGAGCAATGTGCTGTGTTTATGAGTTAGGTCTCCAATGCATTTAACAAGGCCATATATATATATAAATACTTGTGACATCACATGAAGCGTCAAAGCATATCTTTTCCTCACTTAACTGATGATGGTGATTACAAGAGGAAAGACATGGCTAGCTTTCTGCTTTTACCTTTATAGAGTATGAAAAACAAGGAGCAAAGTGGTCTTGCCCTGGTAACCTTCCCTATAGTAGCATATAAGGTTCCCTTGTTTCTTATTTGAATCCCTTCATGTTGTTCATTGGGAATTATTGTAATGATATACACTCTGTATGGTGCCTAGTCCCTGAATTCCCTTGCCGTCATCTGTATTGGGAATCTGTGGTTAGATTGTCACAGCAGCTCACACCCACCATTCCCATATGCTGCACATATACATCACCAGGAAATTAGGAGGGTGTGTAAACCACAAGCCAGCATGGTCTCCATATGTGTCTCATGTTTGACTCTGTATTGTCTTTTGTCCTCTCTTGTCACTCAGCTGGGATGTGAAGAACAATTCCTGGATGGTCACTGAGCTGCTCCAGCCTCTGGTCGTCAATGTGAAATTCCTGAAAAATAATGGAACCATTTTCATGGCTACGAGCTTTGCCGGATACATTGGGATATTAACAGGATTGAAGCCTGTAAGGTTTATGTCTCTATGTAACACACTACTGCATGTGTTGTGCCATGGTCCCTTCCCAATCTATGTGAGCCACCTCCATGATTCTCCATGATACTCCTAGCCAGGGGGAGAGACGTGGGATGACCATATGAAAAGCTGTTCTAAAATCCATTATTATAGTATAGTGTAGTAGGCTGTAAGTAACATCAGCAAGACCAGTCACTACCCATATGTACTGCAGTGTAATACGTAGGGTCCTGCTAAAAATGAGCGAGTACCCTCATATAAAATGTAGTACAGTGTATGTCAATACTCGACTTGTAACCAGTGGGAAGACCCTCACCTAGTACTCACCCCACCACTCAGATGTTGAGACACAGAGCAATTCCCAAAGCAGGTAATAAGCATTCAATATCCCTGCGCTCAGCATACCGGCGCTGGGATCCTGACCGCCAGGATACCGGCAGCTATTCTCCCTCTTGAGGTGTCCACGACACCCCTGGAGGGAGAACAGCGTGGCGAGTGTAGCGTGCCCATAACGGGCTCTTTTGCACTCACCCCACTGCCAGCATTCTGGCGGTTGGGATCCTGGTGCTGGTATGCTGGGCGCCGGGATTCCGACAGCCGGGATATTGTAGTAGACTCATAGTGACCATGTATGACAGTACGTCTGGCGTTGTAATTGTGCTTACAGAACAATATTTCTCTAGCATCCATATGGGATATTGGGGGAAACTAGTATGATGGGGTATAGACGGGGTCCAAAGGAGCCAGTGCGCTTTAAATGTATTCACTGGGTGTGCTGGCTCCTCCCCTCTATGCCCCCTCCCACAGGCAGTATAGAAAAAAGTGCCCTCAGGAGAGAATGCACATCTCTGAGCTCCAGAGAGTTTTCTTCATTTTCTTTTAAACTTTTATTATTTTGGGTATGCTGTCTGAGCAACAGCATACCTGCACCGTGGGAGTTGGGGGGGATAGTTGGAAATTTGGGATATTCACCACCTTCAATACTTCAGTTCTTTTGCCAAACAAGATAAGGGAAAGCCCTGGATTAATACAATACTATATAGATCTCTGCTTTTCTTTCTAGGGGGTCCTGACTCTGACCATGAATGAGCGCTTCAGCCTTGATGGAGGGTACATCGGTGAGATATTTGCTGTTATCCATCATCTCATAACCACGTCGCACTGACAAGATGCTTGATTATTCCACACAGTCTATTATATTGCATCAGTCTGTCAGTTACCAGATGCTTAAGACAATGCTTCTCAGCCTGCACCTATACAGAGGTGTCCTCATACATTTATTTATTAACAGTTTCTTATATAGCACAGCAGATTAAAACAAAACTGGGTAATAAATAAACCGTCATAGAGGTAGGAAGGCCCTGCTCGCAAGCTTACAATCTATACATTAGCCTTAATGTGCCACACAGTGGGAGAGGCCTGGCGTGAGTGCCGTGCAACTCTGCTAGTGTCAGGTGCCTTCTTTTGCTACAAAACGCATCTTGGTTGAAACGCGATGTGACCAGGATGCACTGCTGATTAATTTGATTTGACGCTTGTATATTGTACGTATGTGGCGGAGTCTGTAAACGGAGCACAATGGAACTTGTATTAGTATAAAGCTTCAGCTGCTACATAGAGACTCAGTCACACAGATGTACAAGTGTCATACAGCAAATTAGGGCGCACCAGGAAATTGTGTCGATTAGTCACATGGCGTTGTAAATAAGATGCATTTTTGGCCAAAACTATGCCTGACGCTAGCAGTGTCTCACAGGACCTGGCACGCCGAGAGGGACTGTTTGGTATCCCTGCAGCAATGATGTATGAGGACACATCTGTACAACTGCCATTTTTGGAGTGTTTTTGTTTATAATGAGCCACCAATCATATCTAATAGCATCTCCTATTTGTAAGCATGGTTCTCCACCTAGATGCCACCCAGCAGCCTCCTTATCTACATTACTACAGCGTATCTTGTCCGAAGCTTCATCACAGTCTTGTTGCTGTGGACAGCTCTACATTTACATACTTGCTTTTTACGCAATAATTGTTCATATCTAAGCTATGCATATGTCCCTTATTCCTGTACATTGGAAGGGATCAGTCTGTGCTTTGTCTTCCTCCCTTCTACATACAGCACAGTGTGATATGATGACACGGTTTATAATAACAGCTTTCCCCCTTACTCCCTCTAACTACTTTTAAGTACATATTTATGTACCCCTGCTTATATTTACAGGGGTGTTGGAGTGGATCATTGGAATAAGACATGGGGCTTGGATGAGTTTTCTCACAAGAAGCGTACTTGAGAACGCGACCAGGTAAGTGCCCAATTTTTTGGTTTTTGTATCCGTTTATAATTTACAGCTCCCAATATATCTTGGCTAACTCTAACCACTTCTGGGCACATATGGATTTGCCTCTGCCCAACGTGCAGCTGTTATGTCTTCATTAAATGCAAGTTTCTTCTCTGACAAAACAGGCAACTTTAGAATGAGATTTTTTTAATCTTGCAAATGAAGAAACCGATGTCCTAATCTAAAATATCCCCAGATCAGTTCTCCCAGGACCTATTGCTGGTTCACTGCACTAATTGCTTCACTTTGAAATGCTCCTGTTTTGAGTATCTTGAAGAAGCTGCAGTACATGCACTTGTCTTTGTTATAATAATTCACACACAGGGTCTGATTCAGGTTTGTAAGCAAAGCAATATAACTCACAACTGGAAAACCATGCAGCACTGCAGGTGGGGCTGATGTCACATGTCTGGAGAGATCTAGATTTGGGTGGGTTATATTTCCATGTAGGGTAAATATTGGCTGCTGTTTCATGTAGCCCACAAATGTTACATTTATTTCCACACTTCAATTTAGATTTCAGTTTGACCACACCACACCCAAATCTCTCTCTCTCTGCACATGTTACATCTGCCCCACCTGCAGTGCAGCATGGTTTTGCCCGGTTGCTATATACACACTTGCTCAATTATCAGACAGATTTATTTTAAGGTTCTTTTGGATCATTTGTGTAAGCATCTCTTATTATAGTATAGCAATCCTCATTTATTGTACCTAATTCTATGGTTGTTATAGTGTACAGTCCTCTTAGTGGGATAATCTTATAGGGGGTTATTCTGCGCACTGAGTCTCTCTATAGTCGGATGAGCTGCTGTAATTTTATAGGTGACCAACCTATTAGAACAATTGCAGTAGAAAATTAAATTAAAGCACTGCGCTCAATCCTAAAATTAGTGTTACTGATTGTATTGATTTCCCTCTATAGAGGTACTAGGAGTATATAGTACCTGCTGATGTATGAGATAAGTTGATGTTGATAAATAGGCGGATGTGTGATTGAAAATATAACTGATTCAAATAAATTCAAAACTATGTTTTTATTTTATATAAAGAGATTAAATCTGGTAAAGGTTCCTTATGGTCTAAATATTTGCGTAGTGCACTCGCTTAAGCTGGCAAATAAAGTCCATACTTTGATTGAACCCACTTCAAAAAATGTGGGAATCCAAAATAAAGGGGGCAATTAATGCATAAATAAATGAAACTTCTTCAAAGAAACAGTCTCTTTGTATGCGGCTGTATCTTTGAAGAAGTTTCATTTATTTATGCATTAATTGAAGGACACTGTGCATTCGTTTTTATAGTAATTTTTTCCATTGTTCTTTTCATTCCTTTTTTTCCCCCCTTTATTTTGGATTCCCACATTTAATTTTCTACTCTTAGAGGGATGATAGATCACAATTATCATGGTTTCACTGTAACGTGTTTTCTAATATCTACACACTGAGATTGTTTTTGGCACATTTTGTAGTGCTTCCATTGATGGACACTGTGCTATACTAGTTGGTTGGAACTTTCCTTGTTACTCAGCAAACCAAACTATTCTTTAGTGTTCCCTAGATCCGTCAGTAGATGCTTCTTAGTTATGTTTTGTGTTTCTTGTGCCACACAGTTATGAAGAAGCTAAAAACCTTCTATCAAAAACAGAGATGCTTGCCCCAGCGTATTTCATACTGGGAGGTAATAAGACCGGAGAGGCCTGTGTAATCACGCGCGCCAGGAAGTCCTGCGTCGATACTTGGGAGTGAGTATTTACTTACCTCAAATCCACATATGTAGTGTTCGATACATAGGGGTATATGCAATAGCGGGCGAATCGGCAAAAAAGGCGAATTCCGGGCCGTTTTCGCCTCCAAAAATCAATTCGCCTATGCAGTGCAGTCATTTTTCGCAAAAAAACGGCCCGTCAAAATTCGCCTTTTCTCAATTCGCCTTTTTCCGAATTCGCCTTTTCTGCAATGGTACAGATGCTGCAATTCGCCTCCAGCATATTCAATTCAAGTTTGGAAATTCGCCTGCAGTGCTTTTAGACAGCAAATTCGCGATTTTCCATCCGCCACACTTTGGAGGGTGAAAACAAATAAAAAAATTTTAAACATGGTTTTTTTGGTGTTTTTTTTTTTGGGAATAGTAGATCTATTTATATTAGAAGGGATTAGGTTTTTTGTTTTTTTTTGGGGGAGGCACAAATATTATTTATATATTTTTTTAAAATATTTTTTTTTTATTTATTTTTTTTAATTGCTGGAACGGTAAAATCAGGAAAAAAAATGGCGTGGGGTCCCCCCTCCAAAGCATAACCAGCCTCGGGCTCATTGAGCTGGTCCTGGTTCTAAAAATGCGGGGGGAAAATTGACAGGGGATCCCCCGTATTTTTAAAACCAGCACCGGGCTCTGTGCCTGGTGCTGGTGCCAAAAATACGGGGGACAAAACGAGTAGGGGTCCCCCGTATTTTTAACACCAGCATCGGGCTCCACTAGCTGGACAGATAATGCCACAGCCGGGGGTCACTTTTATGCCGTGCCCTGCGGCCGTGGCATCAAATATCCAACTAGTCACCCCTGGCCGGGGTACCCTGGGGGAGTGGGGACCCCTTCAATCAAGGGGTCCCCCCCCCCCCAGCCACCCAAGGGCCAGGGGTGAAGCCCGAGGCTGTCCCCCCCCATCCAATGGGCTGCGGATGGGAGGGCTGATAGCCTTTTTGTGTTCAAAAAAAAGATATTGTTTTTTCCATTAGTACTACAAGTCCCAGCAAGCCTCCCCTGCAAGCTGGTACTTGGAGAACCACAAGTACCAGCATGCGGGAGAAAAACGGGCCCGCTGGTACCTGTAGTACTACTGGAAAAAAAATACCCAAATAAAAACAGGACACAGACACCGTCGACAGTAAAACTTTATTACACACTGCCGACACACACATACTTACCTATGTTCACACGCCGACATCGGTCCTCTTCTCCATGTAGAATCCCGGGGTACCTGAAAAGCAAAGTTCAATATACTCACCTCAACAGGCTCCAGAGATAAATCCACGTACTTGGCAAAATAATAAAACGCATTTACCCGCTCCATAACGGACTGAAAGGGGTCCCATGCTGACACATGGGACACCTTTCCACGATTAAGATCTGTCAGTGACAGTTGTCACTGACAGGTCTCTAAGCCAATCAGGAAGCGCAATTGCGCTCACCTGATTGGCTGCTCGCTGTGACAGCGCATCGCACAGCTCCCTCCATTATATTCAATGGTGGGAACTTAGCGGCTAGCGGTGAGGTCACCCGCCGGTCAGCGGTGACCGGCGGGTGACCCCACCGCTAGCCGCTAAGTTCCCACCATTGAAAGTAATGGAGCGGCTTTGCGAGGCGCTGTCAGAGTACAGACGGCGTCCAGCCAATCAGGTGAGCGCCACGGCAATAGCGCTTCCTGATTGGCTGAAGGGGCATCAGTGACAAGAGTCACGTGATGTCCCGGCATTCGGGAGAAAGGAGTGTAATGTGAAAACATTACACTCCTTTCTAGTCCGGTATGGCTCGGTGATCGTTTATTTATTTTACAAAGTACGTGGATTTACCTCTGGACCTGGACCTCTGGACGGACGCTGGAAGGTGAGTATAATTTTTTGACAGGTACCCTCGGATCGTCGGAGATCGTTGCAGTCGGCGTGTCAACACAGGTAAGTATGTGTGTGTCGACGTATGAAATAAAGTTTTACTATCAAGGTGTGTGTGTCCTGTTTTTATTTGGGTATTTTTTTCCCAGTAGTACTACAGGTACCAGCAGGCCCGTTTTTCTCCCGCATGCTGGTACTTGTGGTTCTCCAAGTACCAGCTTGCGGGGGAGGCTTGCTGGGACTTGTAGTACTAATGGAAAAAACAATATCTTTTTTTTTTACACAAAGGCTATCAGCCCTCCCATCCGCAGCCCATTGGATGGGGGGGGGACAGCCTCGGGCTTCACCCCTGGCCCTTGGGTGGCTGGGGGGGGGGGACCCCTTGATTGAAGGGGTCCCCACTCCCCCAGGGTACCCCGGCCAGGGGTGACTAGTTGGATATTTGATGCCACGGCCGCAGGGCACTATATAAAAGTGACCCCCGGCTGTGGCATTATCTGTCCAGCTAGTGGAGCCCGATGCTGGTGTTAAAAATACGGGGGACCCCTACTCGTTTTGTCCCCGTATTTTTGGCACCAGCATCAGGCGCAGAGCCCGGTGCTGGTTTTAAAAATACGGGGGATCCCCTGTCAATTTTCCCCCCGGATTTTTAGAACCAGGACCAGCTCAATGAGCCCGAGGCTGGTTATGCTTTGGAGGGGGGACCCCACGCCATTTTTTTTCCTGATTTTACCGTTCCAGCAATTTGGGCGTGAAGGCGAATTCAGTACGCCCACTGCTCGCCGATTGGCCGGAATCCGCCTGCGGGAGGGGCGAATCAGTTTTACATTGAATATAGTGAAACCAGGGTCCCGGCGACAGGGCTGCAGCTGGCGATAGCGGGCGAATCATACAGAGGCGGATCTAATGCCGCGATTCGCCCGCTATTGCATATACCCCATAGACTGACATCTGTTTTTTGCATTTAAGGCTTGGCACTCAGAAAGGTGAGTGGTATGTCCTAGAGACAAACTATGACCACTGGAAGCCTCCGCTGCCCATTGATAACAGAAGAGCACCAGCCATGAAGTGCATGAATAGAATTGGCCAAAAGGTAATTTAATGCAATCTCCTAGTAGCCCCCCATATTACCCAGGGATCCATGTGTGCAAGAGTGCAGCATCACTGGCAGATCCAAGCTCCCCTTATTAGCCAGAGATCCATGTGTGCAAGAGGGCAGCATCACTGGCAGATCCAAGCTCCCCTTATTAGCCAGGGAGCCATGTGTACAAGAGGGCAGCATCACTGGCAGCTCCATGCTCCCTTATTAGCTAGGCAGCCATGTGTGCAAGAGGGCAGCATCACTGGCAGATCTATGCTCCCCTTATTAGCTAGGGAGCCATGTGTGTAAGAGGGCAGCATCATTGGCAGATCTAAGCTCCCCTTATTAGCCAGGGATCCATGTGTACAAGAGGGCAGCATCACTGGCAGATATAAGCTCCCCTTATTAGCCAGGGATCCATGTGTACAAGAGGGCAGCATCACTGGCAGCTCCATGCTCCCTTATTAGCTAGGCAGCCATGTGTGCAAGAGGGCAGCATCACTGGCAGATCTATGCTCCCCTTATTAGCTAGGGAGCCATGTGTGTAAGAGGGCAGCATCATTGGCAGATCTAAGCTCCCCTTATTAGCCAGGGATCCATGTGTACAAGAGGGCAGCATCACTGGCAGATATAAGCTCCCCTTATTAGCCAGGGAGCCTTGTGTGTAAGAGGGCAGCATCACTGGCAGATCCATGCTCCCCTTATTAGCCAGGGAGCCTTGTGTGTAAGAGGGCAGCATCACTGGCAGATCCATGCTCCCCTTATTAGCCAGGGAGCCTTGTGTGTAAGAGGGCAGCATCACTGGCAGATCCATGCTCCCCTTATTAGCCAGGGAGCCTTGTGTGTAAGAGGGCAGCATCACTGGCAGATCCATGCTCCCCTTATTAGCCAGGGAGCCTTGTGTGTAAGAGGGCAGCATCACTGGCAGATCTAAGCTCCCCTTATTAGCCAGGGATCCATGTGTGCAAGAGGGCAGCATCACTGGCAGATCCATGCTCCCCTTATTAGCCAGGGAGCCTTGTGTGTAAGAGGGCAGCATCACTGGCAGATCCATGCTCCCCTTATTAGCTAGGGTGCCATGTGTGTAAGAGGGCAGCATCACTGGCAGATCCAAGCTCCCCTTATTAGCCAGGGATCCGTGCGTGCAAGAGAGCAGCATCACTGGCAGCCCCATGCAGCTGTGAGCAGATCGTTTTTTGTATACTATTGCTAGTGCTTTGCCCCGGTAAGTGGGTGGAGACAAACCTTAACCAAGACAGTATAGTTGTCACCATTATTACACTTCTGCTTTGTATATTCTTACACAGCCAGTACTGCCACGTGTACAGTAAACCTCTTACCACCACTTGTCTGGATGAGTGTAACCAGTTGAGAGTCGCACCAGGATGGTGTCTGTGTACCATCGTTCTGCAGCAATGAGATAACGACACTATACATTACAATCCCCTATTGTCGCATAACCGCTAAAAATCACATTTTCTTTCTACTGGCTATAATATAACATACCATTATATGCTTGCCTTTACAGAATATATCATTTGCAACAATCTATGATGTGCTTTCCACCAAGCCTGTCCTTAATAAGGTAAGACAAATTTGTACACCGTTCACCTACACTTAAATTGTACTCAAAGCCTATGGGGACTGTCACATTCCTAGATAATATGGGATAATTAACCTCCTACAGGTAACAACTAGCACATTACGAGTCAGAGGACAGGTCATGGAACTGAAGTGAATTATAATATCCATAACACCTTTATAATGTGGGTGCTTTAAGTGCTTTATAAGAAGAGTGCCTAATAAACACTGAAGTGATGTCAGAATTAACAGTTTATACAGATTATAGATATCTTTCCATATATTACCATTGTGTATTCTATGTGCAGTGAGAAGAGTTATTCTCTCAGTCTTCACCTCTTTACTGCTTTTTCTGGAAGGCTTTGAACAGTTAGCTAATACACATACTGTACATAGATCTCCAAAAATCATAAATAACACTTTCTAAAGTCCTGTTTTTGTTGCATTTTCTGTAGCTTACCACATACACAACAATGATGTCCGTTTCTGAAGGCAAGTTGGAGACTTATCTCCGGGACTGCCCAGATCCCTGCGTACCTTGGTGAAGAGGATACGTGTGATGGCAGCGGGCCTGCATCCCAGAACCCCCTTCGCATTTACCACAGAAGTACAGGGAATCCCACCGGTGGAACTGCTTGTGTTGGATGGATTATTGGTTATCTGGAGGCAGCTCTTGTGATTCTGTTCTTGGCAAACTGAACTAATGAAAGCTTTGTGGGGGTCTCTCTAATAATTGTCCCCCTACTAAAACTTTATTTTTTTAAGTAAATGATCTTTATTACAATCCGAATACAGAAAACTGAGTAAAAATACTAATGTACAAGAAATACAGTGATCTTGTTCTAACAATGTGAAGATCTTATTATTTTCCTTAATGTATATGGGGCCAGAAAGGTTCCATAGCGCATAACCAGATACATAAACTATTGAGCAAAACAAGAAAACAGCAACTTGCAGTACAAGACAATGCAGGACAAGTACATGGTATATAAACATGTATCAGCAGAGATAAGACTGAAAAAAAGCAAAGGTTAGGTGCCGGTGTGAAGTATGGAGTAGTTCTTGGTATAAGTAAGAGAAGGAAATGTATGTATGTATGTTTGATGATATGCTGAGGAGCTACAACGGTATGTGTGCGCGCCTCTACATCCATCTTGTTGGCACCTGTAGTACTTACGGGTTCCTTGTTTTCCTAGCAGATGAAGGGGTAAATTTTACAAAGCAGCTGCTTCTCTGCATGTTTTATGCAGGAACTTTCAAGTTTGTTTTTTTAAACGAATAGATGACCCTTGACAAAGTACACATACAAAATGCATTGGCAGCTGTCAGATAAGCGGTACGGGTCCCCCAGCCCCAGCATTGACCTTCTCAAGCTACTTCCGGTTCATAGCGTGGAACTCAGTATCTGATAGCAAGGGGAAGAAGCGTCACAGGACTGGAGTGAAATATTAGGGTAAGGATAGGGCTAGAAAGGCTACCAAGCTTGCATTACTTCTACCCATTTATACCTGGTTGCTGTTTACCCAGGCTCAATCATTTTATAAAAGATCTTAAATTGTTTCTATGCAAGGTAATTTTTGCAATCAAGTGTAACATTTTAATTAGTATTGGTCTCATATGGTTTTCTTATTGCATACTACACATCATAGTGCTCGTCTGTTTAATACAGGGGTGGCCAACCAGTCAGAGGCAAAGAACCAGAAAAGATCTGTAGTCAAGGGCAAGAGCCAGTATCATGCACGCGCAAAAATGGGGGTGTGGCCTAGTTTTCACAAAGCCACACCCCATTTTTGTGCGCACACCTTTCGGTATGACGTTTGTAGGAGTATAACCTTGTCATAACCCCATTTTTAGTCATGTTGTACAGTGCCACATACATATAATGCCACATACATGTAAAAATGCCAATAAATGGGTGCCTCCACACTGCCAGAAACATATGTCCCCACAGTGCCAGATACAGTATATATATATGCCCCCAGTGCCAGATACACATGTCCCCACAGTGCCAGATACATAGATGCCCCACAGTTCCAGATACACATGCCCCCACAGTGCCAGCTATACCCCACAGTGCCAGATATGCATGTCCCCACAGTGCCAGATATACCTGTCCCCACAGTGCCAGCTATGCCACCAGTGCCAGATATACATGTCCGCACAGTGCCAGATATACATATCCCCACAGTGCCAGCTATGCCCCAATGCCAGTGTCTCCACAGTGCCAGCTATGCCCTCAATGCCAGATATATATGTCCCCACAATGCCAGCTATGCCTCCCCCAGTGCCAGATATATATATGTCCCCACAGTGCCAGATATGCCCCCCAGTGGCAGCTATACATGCCCCCCCTTCCCCCGTGCTGCTCACCGCGCTGCTGCTGTCTGTGAGGAGAGCGCAGCGTACGCCTCTCCTGCCCCTCACTCTCCGGCGGCGGTGTCTCTCTTTAATTAGGCGCCGGTCCGTGAGCCAATCAAAGCTCGCGGTCCGCGAGCTCTGATTGGCTCATGGACCGGCGCTGAATTGAAGAGTGACACCACCGCCGGAGACAAGTGTATGTGCCGGGCAGTGGTGGCCAGGAGCCGGCCGTGCCGCATGCGGCGGATGAAAGCGCCGCATGCGGCTCGAGAGCCGCGGGTTGGCCACCACTGGTTTAATATGTTTTTGTACGAGTTGTCTTCCATACATATGAATGATTACATCATCCCTTTCATGCCTAATTATGATTTACCTTCCACACAGGGCTAACAGAAATCTGTGGTAGTTGGTGCAGAGATGCTTAGGTGCCGATGTTGTGGGGGTCTCAGGTGATAGAATATTTTAACCAACTCATAGAAACAGAGTATATAATGGCAGATAAGAATCACTTGGCACATCTAGTTTGCCTGTGTACACGCACAGACTTACACGCTAAGTTAAAAAAAATTTGGGAGCCAATTAACCTACCAGTATATTTCTCTAGTATCCATAAGGGATATTGGGGACAGAATTAGTACGATGGAGTATAGATGGGTCCAAAGGAGCCAGTGCACTTTAAATTTCTTCCACCGGGCGTGCTGGCTTCTCCCCTCTATGCCTCCTCCTACAGCTCAGTTTAGAAAAAAGTGCCCTCAGGAGAGGATGTACACTCTGCTAGCTCCAGAGTTTTTCTTCAATTTCTTTTAAAGTTTTATTTATTTCGGTATGCTGTTTGGGCAACAGCATACCTGTACCGTGGGAGGTGCAGAGCTTCTTCCCCGCTGCAGGACCACCGTCCTGAGGGGCAGTTTGGTCAGCAGGGCATGGCGCCTTGGCTGCCGCAGCATGCCGCACACCCCTAACGCTGCCTGAAGGTGATCATCGGTGGTGAGTACCAACCGGGGGCCCCGCTAGGTGGGTTCCCCGGTTTACTGTGTGGCAAAAAGCGTGGGTGTGGCGACCAGGTCCCTCCTGGGGGGGACCCGCTATAGCCCATGCACAAGACTGGCTAATTTAGGGTAAAGCAACCATTTATGTAAGGTTTTACAACTTGAGAGACATGGCCAGTATAAATATACAGAGGTAGCTCCGGCGCCATGGCGGGGGTCGGAGCTACACGAGAGCATGCTCAGTGGCATTTTGGCGCCTGTAGTCTACATAGCAGCAGCCTCGACAGCTCCTCCAAACAGTCCCTGGATCCCTGGTACCAGATAGAGAGGGGAAGAGCCGCTATATTACTGCACAATAACAATCCCTCTGAGGGATTTTATCAAATTACAGTCTCATTGTGTTTACATAAAAACGCTGACGGCCTCACTGGGGCTGTGCAGCGCTGGGTGCGTTAGGGTCCTCTCGTCTGTGTCTCCTCTCACATGCACTAGGATAGGCTTGCAATACATCAATATCGGGCTGTGTTTTATGTATCTTGTACCTGGTTTTTCGCTTACGTCCTAGAGGATACTGTGGTCCACATTAGTACCATGGG
This sequence comes from Pseudophryne corroboree, assembly GCF_028390025.1. Lineage (NCBI taxonomy): Eukaryota > Metazoa > Chordata > Amphibia > Anura > Myobatrachidae > Pseudophryne > Pseudophryne corroboree. The sequence continues at coordinate 1,045,127,035 of NC_086444.1, forward strand.
GTATAGATGGGTCCACTAGGAGCCATGGGCACTTTAAGAAACAATAGTGTGGGCTGGCTCCTCCCTCTATGCCCCTCCTATCAGACTTAGAGGTAATTAAAATCCTATTTTTTCTGATTCACAATGGTAAAACAGAAGTCATGCAGTGTATGTAATGCTAGATTCTCTCCTAGTTCATCTGATTCCATATCATGTGAGCAGTGTAGTCAGCCATCTCTAAATGCTGATAACAATGTGGGGGAGAGTCCAGAGCCCTTCTCGTTGGGGGCTATCAAAACTATGATGGCTGATATGTCATCTCAGCTCACTGCAGATGCTAATAAGACTCAGGAACTGCAACAAGCAGCTGTAGGTCTCACTGCTAAACATCCCCCCTATCTACTAAGGGGTGCACATAAACGTGCTTTACCTGCACTACTCTCGGATACTGAAGATGATATATGGGATGATGTGGACCCCATAAGTGGGTATTGAGCCTCTCATATTGGCTATTAGGGAAGTGTTAATGCTACCCCTGGAGGATGCTACTAATCAGCAGTCATTTTTCCTCCCACAAGATAAAATGGCAGTCACATTTCCTGATTCCAAGGAATTAGATGACTTATTATGTGGTTTCTTCCAGGCTATTTTAAATAAGTTTCGGGTGTCCAAACGGTTTTTGCATACATTCCCCTTTGCCCCTGATTGCAGAAAATTCTGGGAAGAATCTCCTGCAGTAGAGGACTCAGTCTCTCGCCTTTTTAAAAAGGCGGTTCTCCCTGCTCTGGGCTCCTTTACAGTAAAGGACCCGGCAGATAGGAAAATTGAGACCACTCTAAAATCTATTTACATTGCTGCAGGTGTTGCTCAAAGGCTAGTCATTGCAGGTTGCTGGATGACTTTTTGAAAGTATATAAGTGAAAGGAGAAATCAAATGAAGGAATTATAAGACTTAAGGCCGAGAGTGAGCATTTGGTGGAGGGAGACAAGGCAATAGCACATGCATGTCCAAACTGCGGCTCTCCAGCTGTTGTGAAACTACATATCCCAGCATGCCCTGACAGAGTTTTGCTGTCAGAGAATGCTAAAGCTGTGTCAGGGCATGCTGGGGTGTGTAGTTTCTCAACAGCTGGAGGGCTGCAGTTTGGACATGCCTGCAATAGCAGATCACCTAAATATTTTTGCTCAGTATTTACTACAGAAGGAGAAGGGATGGGGCCACAGTTAAGTTGCAAGGACATTCATAAAAATAAGGTAGATGAAAGTACATTTACAGAGGAGAAGGGCCTAACAGAACTTTCAAAACTAAAAGTGGATAAATCAATGGGGCCAGATGGGATACACCCAAGGATACTCAAAGAGCGAAAAGATGTGATGTTTACACCTTTAACAGAATTATTTAACCAGTCAGTCACTAAATATAGATGCCATTCCAGAGGACTGGAAAAGAGCAAATGTAGTTCCACTGCACAAAAGTGGAAGCAAGTAACTACAGACCAGTAAGCCTTACATCAGTAGGAGAGAAAGTAATGGAAAAACTATTAACTGAAAGAGTTGTGGAATATCTTAAATCAAGCAACTTACAGGATCCAAAACAGCATGGATTTACTGGTAGGAGATCATGCCAAACAAATCTTATTGACTTTTTTGACTGTGGGACAAAAATAATAGATCAAGGGGGAGCTGTAGCTGTAGCCTATGTAGACTTTAGTAAGGCATTTGACACTGTTCCACATCGCAGACTGTTAAATAAACTTGAAAGCGTGGGGGTGGATTATAAAACGGTTAAATGGATAAAAACCTGGTTGCAGGGTAGGAAACAGACAATTGTAGTAAATGGAGTGCAATCTATGGAGGGGAATGTTACCAGTGGAATACCCAGTGATCTGTACTTGGTCCAGTTCTCTTTAATATCTTTGTTCGTGACATTGCAAATGCTATTGAAGGGAAAGTATGCTTTTTTGCAGATGCTACAAAGATATGCAACAGGGTAGACACACCGGGAGGGGTAAAACAAATGATTGATGACCTAGGTAGGCTTGAGAAATGGTCAAGAACGTGGCAACTACAGTTTAATGCTAAAAAAATGCAAAATCATGCACTTGGGTCTCAAAAACCCAAAGGCTAAATTTAGTAACAAGGGTACTATAATGGAAACTACTGAGGAGGAAAGGGATTTAGGAGTCACTATTTCAAGTGACTTGAAGGCAGGAAAGCAATGCAACAAAACAAAGCAATGAGAAAGGCAAGTCAGATGCTTGGTTGCATAGGGAGAGGAATCAGTAGCAGGAAAAAAGTGATAATGCCACTGTATAGGTCATTGGTACGGCCACATCTGGAATACTGTGCCCAGTTCTGGAGACCATGGCCCTCATTCCGAGTTGTTCACTCGCTAGCTGCTTTTAGCAGCATTGCAAACGCTAGGCCGCCGCCCTCTGGGAGTGTATCTTAGCAGAATAGCGAACAAAAGATTAGCAGAACTGCTACTAAATAATTCCTTGCAGTTTCTGAGTAGCTCCAGACCTACTCCTAGACTGTGATCACCTCAGTCCGTTTAGTTCCTGCGTTCGGCCAGCCACTCCCCCGTTTCTCCAGCCACTCCTGCGTTTTTACCTGGCACGCCTGCGTTTTTTAGCACACTCCCTGAAAACGGCCAGTTTCCACCCAGAAACACCCACTTCCTGTCAATCACTCGAGCGATGAAAAAACGTTGCTCAAGCTTGTGTAAATCTACACAGTTTTGTGTGAAAGTACTTAGCGCATGTGCGCTGCGTACCATGCGCATGCGCATTTTTGCCGTCTTTTCACTTGATCGCTGCACTGCGAAAATCGGCAGCGAGCGAACAACTCGGAATGACCACCCATATCTCCAGAAGGATATAAATACATTAGAGAGTGTACAAAGAAGGGCAACTAAAATGGTGCATGGCCTACATTACAAAACTTACCCGGAAAGGCTAAAAGATCTTAACATGTATAGTTTGGAGGAAAGAAGGGAAAGGGGGGACATGATAGAAACTTTCAAATATATCAAGGGTCTTAAAGTTCAGGAGGGAAACATTCTTCAAAGGAAGAGAAGTATTAGAACTCGAGGACATACACTGAGACTGGAGGGGGGGGAGGTTCAGGGGAAATATAAGGAAAAATTACTTCACAGAAAGGGTAGTGGATAAGTGGAATAGCCTCCCATCAGAGGTGGTAGAGGCTAAGACTGTAGAGTAATTTAAACATGCTTGGGATAGGCATATGAATATCCTTACAAAGAATTAAGGTTCAAACAGGGTTGAGATTGCCTAAAGGATAAAAAAAAAAGGGGCAGACTAGATGGGCCAAGTGGTTCTTAGCTGCCGTCAAATTCTATGTTTCCATGATGACATTCATTCCTGGGCTAATCAAATTAAGGAAGTTCTCTTGGATGTTATGATCTTAGTTGATACTGTTACTCTCCTGACTCGCATTCAGGACGCGGCAAGAGTCCTCTGTGACTCCCTTAAAAAGATTGGCAATATTAATGCTAGGGCCATGGCTGTGTCTGCGCGCAGAGCCATATGGTTACGTCAGTGGATTGCTGACTCCAAACGTAATGTGAAATCTCTTCCCTTCACAGGTGAATGGCTCTTTGGAGGTAAATTGTATGCATTAATTTCCAAAGCTACTGCTGGAAAATCCATGTTTCTCCCTTTGGGGGCTCCACCTGCTAGATGTACCTATATGGGACATCTACTCAGTCTTTTCGGTCCTCCAGATTTCGATCTAGGGCCAGATGGACCTCCAACGCAGCTAGAGGCTCCAGAGGAAAACCTAAGAAACCAGCCGTTGCTGGATCTCAGGACCAGAACACCAGTTCTGCTCCCGCAAAGACTTCAGCATGACGGTGCCCACCCACCCGAGGAGATCTCGTGGTGGGAGCTCAGTTACGTCACTTCAGCCACATCTGGGACGGTTCCTACCAAGATGCTTGGGTAAGGGACCTTATCTCTCAGGGTTACAAGCTGGAGTTCGAACGGTACTCCTCACCAACGGTTTTTCAAATCCGGCTTACCAGCTTTGGAAAGTATGTGTGGTACGCTACTACTGGCCATAAACAAGTTGGTCCAGTCCCAGGTCATTGTTCCAGTACCCCTACTACAACAAGGACAGGGTTACTACTCCAGTCTATTTGTCGTACCAAAACCAGATGGGTCTGAGAGACCCATTCTGAATCTGAAGTCCTTGAATCCTTACCTGAAGGTTTTTAAATTCAAGATGAAATCTTTGAGAGCGGTGATCGCAGGCCTGGAGCAACAGGAATTCCTAGTGTCCCTGGATATCAAGGACGCTTACCTACATATCCCAATTTGGCCTCCTCATCAGGCCTATCTGAGGTTTTCCCTACTGGAAGATCACTACCAGTTTCAGGTGTTACCCTTCGGCCTGGCTACAGCTCCGAGGGTGTCCACGAAGGTGATGGCAGAAATGATGTTTCAGCTCAGGGTCCAGGGGGTCAATGTAATTCCATACCTGGACAATCTCCTGATAAAAGCGAGTTCCAGGGAGCTTCTATTGCTCCATATAGATCGCACTTTCTAACTTCTGTCTCACCACGGGTGGATCCTCAATCTGCAGAAGTCCGACCTGGAACCATCTCAGAGACTCCTGTTTCTGGGAATGCTACTGGATACTGAAGCACAGAGAGTGTTCCTCCCAGTGGAAAAAGCGAGAACACTCCAGGAAATGGTTTGCAATGGTACTCGGACCTGCTCGAGTCTCCATTCATCTTTGCATAAAATTATTGGGAAAGATGGTGGCCTCCTACAAGGCGATACAGTATGGAAGGTTCCATGCCAGACCCTTCCAATTGGACATCCTGAACAAGTGGTCCGTTTCCCATCTTCAAATGCACCGGATGATTCAGCTGTCAACCCAGGCCAAGATTTCACTCCTGTGGTGGCTACAGTCCTCCAACCTCCTGGAAGGCTGAAGATTTGGGATGCGAGTCTAAGAGGATGGGGAGCTGTCACCCAAGGGGCGCAGTTCCAAGGCAGGTGGTCTGCCCAAGAGATCCTAGTTCCAATCAACATTCTGGAACTTCAGGCTATCCACAATGCTCTGCTTCAGGTGTCTCATCTACTATGGGATCGGGCGATCCATGTGCAGTCGGACAACGCCACGGCAGTGACATACATCAATCGACAAAGAGGGACAAAAAGCAGGGCCTGCATGCGAGAAGTGTCAAGAATATTCCTCTGGGCAGAAAAAAATGCAAGAGAGCTGTCCGCAATCTTCATTCCAGGAGTGGACAACTGTGAGGCAGACTTCCTAAGTCGCCACGCCCTCCACCCGGGGGAGTGGGGACTACACCCTCAGGTGTTCCAACTGATCATCGACAGGTGGGGTTGCCCACAGATTGTCTTGATGGCCTCTCGTCTCAACAAGAAGCTTCACTGCTATTGCTCATGAACCAGGGACCCTCAGGCGAGCGCAGTTGATGCGCTGATTTCGCCTTAGCCTTACCAGCTGGTCTGCCTGTTTCCTCCCATTCCTCTAATCCCAAGGGTGCTCAAGCAGATCAGACATCAAAGAGGGGAAGCAATCTTGATTGCCCCATATTGGCACTGAAGAGCGTGGTACACGGCTCTCCTGAACTTGTCCGTCGAGGACCCTTGACCTCTACCACTAAGGGGATCTTCTTCAACAAGGACTGTTCATCTACCCGGACTTACGGCGGCATGGAAGTTGAGTGGAACATCCTAGCTCACAAAGGGCTTTTCAAAAAGGTCATTGCCACTATGGTGCAAGCCAGAAAACCTGCAACGTCAAAACACTATAATCATATCTGGCGGAGATATGTCTCAAGGTGCGAGGAATGCAAATATCCCTCTGCAGAATTCCACTTGAGAAGGTTCCTCCATTTTCTGCAGGCTGGAGTGGATAAAGGCTTACGTCTGGGATCCATTAAGGTCCAGATTTCAGCTCTTTCCATCTTCTTTCAGTAGAAGTTGGCTCTCTTGCCGGAAGTTCAGACCTTCTTGCAAGGGGTGCTTCACATACAACCACCTTTTGTGCCGCCTACGGCACCTTGCGATCTGGATGTAGTGTTACGCTTTCTACAGGCCTCCTAGTTTAAACCTCTGATGACGGTAGAAGATAAGTACCTCACGTGGAAAATGGTGATGTTACTGGCCCTGGCTTCTGTAGGCGTGTCTCAGAATTGGGGGCCTTGTCTTGCATAAGTCCGTACTTGGGTGATCATTCCGAGTTGATCGCAGCCAGCAACTTTTTGCTGCTGCTGCGATCAACTAGTACACGCCTATGGGGGAGTGTATTTTAGCTTAGCAAGGCTGCGATCGCTTGTGCAGCCCTGCTAAGCTAAAAAATTTCAAGCAGAACAAGAGCAGCCCTATACCTACTTACCCTGTGCGATGATCTCTGCGATGCTGGAGCCGGCTTTGACGTCAGACATCCGTTCTCCTGGACACGCCTGCGTTTTCCTTACCACTCCCCGAAAACGGTCTTCAACGGTCCGGATCCGCCCAGGTACGCCTTCTTTCTGTCAATCTTCTTTGCGGTCGGCTCTGCGACCGCTTCCATCGTAGGACACGACGTAACCCGGCGGCCCCTTTCGCCAGGCTACATTGCGCACGCGCAATGTGGTCGCCGCGCATGCATATTCTGGACCTATTCGCACCACAGCGACAAACCGCTGCGTGCGAACGGATCGGAATGACCTCCTTGGTCTTTTACGTGAACAGAGCGGAGCTCAGGACTAGACAGCGGTTCCTGTCGTAGGTGGTCTCCGCGTTTCACTTAAATCAACCTATTGTGATTCCGTCCGGTTCTGACACTTCTGCTCTTCCGGAGGCATTTATACAGTACGAGCCTTGAACATCTGTGTCAAGAGGACGGCAGAGAAAGGGTTGCCCTGCTTCAAAGCAGTCCATTGCTCGTTGGATTAGGCTTACTATCCAACAAGCCTATGCGTTGGCAGCTTTACCAGTTCCACAGTCTCTGAAGGCCCAATCTACTAGATCGGTGTGTTCTTCTTGGGCGGCAACTATGCCGAGCTGCTACCTGGTCGGGTACGAACACCTTTGTGAAGTTCTACAAGTTTAATACCCTGGCCAAAGAGGGTACCCAGTTTGGGCAGGCGGTGCTGTAGTTGTCTCCGCATGTTCCCGCCTGTTCTGGAAGCTTTGGGACATCCCCATCATACTAATTCTGTTCCCAATATCCCTTATGGATGCTAGAGAAAATAGAATTTTGAATACCTACCGGTAAATCCTTTTCTCGTAGTCCATAAGGGATATTGGACGCCCGCCTCTGTGCGGTGACTTTCTGCAGGGTCTCTGGTGTTCCTGTTCAGCTGTTGCTGTTAACTTGGCCAGCAAAGTCTGGCAACATTATGTATTGGTGTGCTGGTGTTCAAATCTCACCACACCAGTTGTTGTTATGTTCCTTCTCTCAAGTATGTCATTCTCCTTCGGGCCCGTCTATACCCCATCGTACTAATTCTGTCACCAATATCCCTTATTGACTACGAGAGAAAGATTTACCGGTAGGTATTCAAAATCCTATTTTTTAGGTTGTGGGAGGACATCCCCACAAGCATGGAGAGAATATACAAACAACACATAGTTAATGCCATGGTGGGAATTGAACTCATGACCTCAGTTCTGTGAGACAGTAATGCTAACCACTACACCATCTGTGCTTCCCAAAAATGTTTCATTTGGGTAACATTACCATGTATCATTTGTATTAAATCCATAGCTGACTCCTAAATGCCCCCTTTACAGAATGTTTTTCTTATTCACACTGGTAGTAACTACGCAGTACCCTAGAAGTGTGAAAGCTGACGGAAGATGGTCGTGCTCACAACACAACAAACGCAAATGGTTTCACAAGAATATGCAAGACCATTTAGGGTTTTTTCTGCAATGGGGTACACTGTGTTCCATAGGGAATACATTGGGTGTAGAGATGGATTTTGATCCAGAGGCACCAACAGGCTAAAGCTATAGACCATGGGTCTTCAACCTGTGGCCCTCCAGCTGCTGTGGAACTACACATCCCAGCATGCATTGTCACAGTTTTGCTATTAATAACTGCTAAAACTGAGGCAGGGCATGCTGGGATGTGTAGTTCCACAGCAGCTGGAGGGCCACAGGTTGAAGACCCATGCTATAGACTGTCCCAGGATGCAATGTCGGGCCTCCTCTATAACCCCGCCTCCAGGCACTGTGAGCTCAGTTTTAGAGTTGGTGCCTGCATGAAGCAGGTCACTTAACAGGGGGACTGCGCTAGGCAGCCCTGAGAAAGCATTTTAGAAGACTTCAAGGGCTGCAGCACTTCATATGACAAGTGTGACATACTGTGCTGCGGCTCCATCACCTCCCCAGCGGATACTCCCGCTGGCTCTGTCCCCGAGTACTTGCGGCGGAGGCGTTCCGGTTCCTAGGCACACCACCGCAGACGCTCTCCTGGATCGCGTGGCTGCTACTAAGGGAGGGGGAAAGAGGGTCCCCCAGACGGGACCCGCCATTAAATTGTGTTCCGGTCGCGGTCTTAGGAGACTGTCCGCGACGCTGGCGTGGACACTGTGAATAAAATATCCTGTTTAATAAGGCTCCACAGTACCCGGTGGTGAGGACCAGCATAGGGGATACGGCGCTTGACCTGTAGCACCTCCCCCAGCACCGGGCACCATCTACTGCTGGTGTTCCCGCCCTGGAGCTGCCTCACTCCCTGACTGAGACTTTGGGCGCCATCTTCTCACAGTAGCTGCGACTGGTCTCCGGGACTGCAGGGCAAGATCTCCTTCTGTAAATCTGCCTGATTCATCAGCGCTGTGATTTTACAGACACTTAAGTATTCTACGTGTCATTTTAAGACAGCGTTAGTTAAGAACAAGTGTACCTCTACCAGAATATATTGTACGAGTGTTCTCATATGTACATCCGGTCTTGGACCGCACATTGTTTTATAAATATGTATATATATATATATATATATATATATATATACACACACACACACGAAACTGAGTGCGCTACAACAATATAATTGGTTGATAATTATCACTTCCAAATGCAAAGGAGGGACTTCTCTTGAGTTCTTTCCCTTTAGGATATTCCTGATTGGGGCCTGAAGAAAAACCCTCTCACCAGAAAGAAATCACCCGACAAGAAATTCACAATTTAGTAAATCATTACTTTATAAAAAATATTTAATCCATAATCAAAGATTTGACATTATAAAACATCGCCAGGAAAGAAATTCTCCCTGTCTAAAAAGATGCTAGCTCGTTATCCTCTCCCTACTGAGTTGTGTATCAAGTGGGAAAATTCACCGCCTGTGGATTCCCATGCAGGGCCGGATTAAGGTCTCTGTGGGCCACCGGGCAACAAATTTGTGGGACCCCCACACACTGTCCTCACAACTGCAAAAAAACATCGGAGTAGGAGTACAGCATTTACCTGTCTCCTCTTCGTCCTCGGCAGCTATGCTGTTCCTTTATTGCTGCAGCCGCCAAGGAGCTTCACTCACAGCAGTGTGAAGTATCGCAAGATAATGTTAAATCTCGCGAGACTTCACACTGCAGTGAGTGAAGCTCCTCGGTGGCCGCAGCTGTAATGGAACGTCTCAGCTGCTGAGGAGGACGGAGAGGAGACAGGTAAATGCTGTACTTCTACTCCGATGTTTTTTTTGCAGTTGTGAGGGCAGTGTGTGGGGCCTCCACTTGTGTGGTGGCCCGGGATGACCACCCCTTCCACCCCGCCGTTAATCCGACTCTGTTCCCATGTCACCTGTCTTGTGGTGTCATCTACTCTGCCTGTCATCACTGTCACCTCACTGGAGGATCCGACAGATAAACATGTGGAGGGATGCCTGAAATCTATTTACTCCCTTAGAGATGCTGTACATAGACCCACTATAGCAGCCTCCTGGGCCGGAAAAGGAATTGAAGCATGGGTTCAGGCATTAGAGGAAGACCTGCCTCAGGATATATCTGACACTGCCAGACAATATAGACAATATCTGTCTCATATTACCACCGTCTCCCACTACATTCAGGAGGCGTCCTTTGAGGCAGGTGTAATGGCGGACAAGGCGTCGACTACGTCCATCCTGGTTCGCTGAATTCTGTGGTTAAGGTCATGAAAGGTGGACCTGGACTCCAAAAAGACCTTGGAGGTACTCCCTTTTAAGGGAGACATCCTGTTTGGGGAAGATCTGAATAAGATTGTGACTGACTTAGCGGCTGCTAAGACTGCATTTCTCCCGAATACTAATCCTTCTGCTCAGAAGGCAAAGAGTACCACTTTTCATTCCTTTCGACCTCAAGGGAAAGCAAAAGGTCAGGCATACCTGAGACAAGCTCATGCTCCCAAAACCACTTAGCCCAAAGCAAAACAATCCTGGGCTGCCCGTCAGCCTGCTTCCAAACAAGACAAGCCTGCTGCATGACGGGGCGGGCCTCCCCCTGGGAGATCCCAGGGTGGGAGCCCGACTTCTGCAGTTCACCCAGGTCTGGTTAAAGACCACTTCAGATGGGTGCAAGAAGTCGTCTCTCGCGGGTGCGCAGCCTCTTTCAAGAGACGCCCCCCTCGCCAGTTCTGCACAACTATTATTCCTTCGGACCCATTGAAGACGCAAGCTCTACACCTGGTTGTGCGTTCTTTCCTGGATACAGGAGTGGTAGTGCCGGTACCCCTGTCCCAGAGAGGCGGAGGATACTACTTGACCCTGTTTCTAGTCTCTAAACCTAGTGGGTCTTTCCGGCCTATACTCAACCTCAAATCACTGAACTAATTTGTGAGAGTGTCCAAGTTCCGTATGGAAACGCTGCGCTCGATTGTACTGGCCATGGAACCCGGAGATTATATGGTATCCCTGGATATGCAAGATGCTTATCTGCATATACCTATTGCCATATCGAATCAGCAATATCTGCGGTTTGCTATTGGCAAACTTCACTATCAGTTCCAGGCTCTGCCGTTTGTACTGGCCAAGGCCCCTCGGATCTTCATCAAAGTTATGGCTGTGATGACGGCTCATCTACGTCGCCAGGGAATCAGGATCCTTCCGTATCTGGATGACTTGCTGATCCTGGCAAACTCCCAAGATGTCCTCCTCAGTCATTTGCAACTGACGGTATGCTTCCTACAAGCCCACGGGTGGCTAGTCAACTGGAAGAAGTCCTCGCTCGTCCCTGCTCGGAGCATGGTGCACCTGGGGGGCACTGCTGGACACACACAGCCAAATACTGTTTCTGTCTCCAGAGAAAGTCCTCAAACTTCAGGACAGGATTAGATACTTCCTCTCTCGCCCAAGAGTGTTGATACACTTGGCGATGATAGTACTAGGCCTCATGGTGTCGGCTTTCGACATGGTAGAGTACGCTCAATTTCATTCCCACCCTCTGCAGAAGTTAATCCTTTCCAAGTGGGATGGCCTGCCTCAACGGATTAGGTCTCAAATGATCTCCTTGTCTCCGGAGGTTCGTTTGTCACTGAGCTGGTAGCTACAGGACCAACAGTTGAGCAGGGGCCATCCCTTCTGGATCCCCATCTGGGTCCTACTGACTACGGAAGCCAGTCTGCGGGGTTGGGGTGCTGTGCTAGAGCAGCACTCTCTCCAGGGTCGGCGGACCAAGGAGGAATCTCTCCTCCTGATAAACATTCTGGAATTGCGGGCAGTGTTCAATTCTTTGACTCTTGCCCTGCCTCTGATACAGAACAGGCCTGTTCAAGTACAATCAAACAATGCCACCATGGTGGCATACATAAATCATCAAGGTGGCACTCGAACCCGCATGGCAATGATGGAAGTGTCAAAAATCCTTCGTTGGGCGGAACGCCATCTGCCAGCAATATCGGCAGTGTTCATTCCAGGAGTCCTCAACTCGGAAGCGGATTTCCTCAGTCATCAGAACGTGCATGCCGGAGAGTGGAGTCTTCATCAGGAAGTCTTTCAACTCCTAGTGGACAAGTGGGGTCTACCAGATGTAGACCTGATGGCGTCTCGACACAATCACAAAGTTCCGGTCTTCGGATCAAGAACAAGGGATACTGAAGCAGCGTTTGTGGATGCACTGGCAATTCCATAGAACTTTCGGCTGCCCTACGTGTACCCTCCAGTGTCACTTCTGCCCAGGGTACTACAGAAGTTCAAGCAAGAGGGAGGAATACTACTTCTAGTCGGTCCGGTGTGGCCCAGATGGCATTGGTTCTCAAACCTACAGGGTCTATCGATTGAGCGTCCTCTTCTTCTGCTCCAACACCCAGACCTTTTCGTTCAGGGCCCTTGTGTTTACCCGGACCTGGCCAGGCTGGCTTTGACGGCGTGGCTCTTGAAGCTTCACTCCTGAGGGCCAAAGGATTCTCTGAGGTGGATATCCAAACTATACTGAAGGCCCGCAAACCGGCTTCTGCACGGATTTATTTTAGGGTCTGGAATTCTTACTTCACCTCGTGTGCTCCTTAGAATTACGCTGCTTACAAGTTTAGTACTACCAGACTTCTGGCTTTTTAGCAACATGGCCTGGATTTATCGTCCGGCCTCCCTCAAGGTTCACATATCTGCCTTGTCTGTGTGGTTTCAGAGAAAAATTGCATCTATACCTGACGTTCATACATTCACTAAGGGCGTACTGCAGATTCAGCCTCCCTATGTCCCTCCTATGGCTCCATGGGATTTGTCTTTTGTCTTGAATGCCCTGCAAGAGTCTCCATTTGAACCTCCTGAGTCAGTGGACCTTAAATGGCTCACAGCCAAGGTCCTGTTTCTGCTGGCTATTGATTCTACTAGAAGGGTGTTAGATTTAGGCGCTTTGTCCTATTGTCCACCCTTTTTAATACAGTATTTCATCGTGACTGAGCAGTTCTTAGAACTCTCCCTGGTTATTTATCTGAGGTGGTGTCATATTTTCACCTTAATCAAGAGATTGTGGTTCCAGCCTTCATCTCTTCTGAATTGTCCTCCAAAGAACGGTCTTTGGATGTGGTATGGGCTCTCCGTATATATGTGGAGAGGACTGTCACTATCAGGAGGTCAGATACCCTCTTTGTACTGTTTGATTTTCACAAACGTGGCTGGCCAGCGAACAAGCAAATCTTGGCCAGATGGATTAGAATGGTGATTGCACAAGCTTATGCGCAGGCTGGACTCCCAGCTCCTGCTGCTATTAAAGCCCATTCTACTCGGTCTGTTGGACCCACCTGGGCAGCCCGTCGTGGCGCGTCCGCATAACAATTGTGCAAGGCGGCTACGTGGTCCTCAGTGAACACGTTTATTCGGTTCTATGCCTTTGATACTTCCACCTACCAGGATGCTTCCTTTGGACATCATGTTCTCATACCCACTAAGGTGCGTCCCCTCCCTTGAGGAACTGCTTTAGGACATCCCGATGTATTCCCTGTGGAACACAGTGTACCCCGCTGCAGAAAAGGAGATTATTGGTAGACTTACCATAGTTAAATCTCTGCGAGGTACACTGGGTCCCACAGGGCGCCACCCTTACGCACTTAGCTTCTTGGGTTTGTATGGCATTAGCCGCTAGTCCCTTCTCCTGTCGTGAGAATGTGGTTCTATGTGACTAACATCTGCCTTCTCTTTTACCTGCTTCTGCATTGGACTGGTTAACAAAACTGAGCTCATAGTGCCTGGAGGCAGGGTTATGGAGGAGGCCCCGCAATGCATCCTGGGACAGTCTAAAGCTTTAGACTGTCCCAGCTGTTCCGGCTAGTGCTATCACACAACGCCTTCCCCGCTGTCAGCAGCTATCTGCTCCCGGTCAGAGGTTATTCCCGGCAACTAAAGGCGGCTCCGGCCAGCGCTAAATATACAGCGCATCTCCCTGCTGTCAGCGGCTGTCTGCTCTCGGCCAGAGGATATCCCCGGTAATTGACGGCGGCTCCGGCCAGCGCCAACATACAGCGCATCTCTCGGCTGCTTGCGGCTGTTATTACCTGCAACCAATGGCGACTCTGGCAAGCACTACTGCACGGCGCTCTAACTATCAGCGTCTGTTGACAGCATTTCCTACTCCTTCATTTAGCGGGCATATTAAAGAATTTCTACCAGCCCGCAGTGGACCATAGGAACGTCTGGACAATATCACACAGGAGCCGCCATAGTTAGAGCAATTGTGCTCGTTCTCTCCTCTTCGGCAATATAATCAGTGGGCTCCAGTGGACTTCACCGAGGACGCTCGGTTATTAGCCCAAGAGAGGTAATTATATACATCTTATTTAATTGCTGCCGGGACTCCCATGATCTGATAGCCTCTAAAGTGCATGTTGCCTCTGCACTTATAAGAAAGCCTGCAGACTATCTATCACTCATACATACAAATATCAAAAACCTTGGAGTGATACAATTCTAGTGAGCAGTTATAATAACTCTATATTTTTAACAATGTTACCAATCTATTGCATTGATTCAATAATTTTAGATACTATAATAACAAATTTATCTGTGGATACTGTGTTTTTTTTATTGAAAATATGCAAAGTTTTATTGGTGTGGTATTAATTTAATAAAAACATTTTTTTTTATATATTAATTTCATTTGTCAGCTCTCCACAAATATGTTCTAGTAATAACACCATTAGCGCAGCCTTTTCCTTTTCCTCCTTTGTGTACAATCTTAAGGTACATACACAGTGCCTTATTGGGCAGCGCTTTGGTGTTATTAAAAACAGATTTCTCAAAATTAGGCGCTTAAAGCAGATCTTGTTTTAGTCTAAAGCTTTAGCCTGTTGGTGCCTCTGGATCAAGATCCATCTCTACACCCCGATGTATTCCCTGTGGAACCCAGTGTACCTCGCAAAAAGAGATTTATCTATGGTAAGTCTACCATAAATCTCCTTTTTTACCTGTTTTTTATTTTCCTCACAACTTTAATTTGAAACTATTTGAAGCCTTACTGTATTGTCCAGTACTGTATGTCTGATTTCTGTCCACTCTGCACTAGTCACTTAATGTGCATCTCCATTTTTAAGGCAGACATTGCCCAATGCAATGCAGAACAAAATTTAGGAAAGTAACTGCAAAGCTTATATGAATAAAGGCATGGCCCTGTAATGTTAGATGGGTTTGCAGCGTCCACAATGCAAAATGTATCCTCCAATGTGCAACAATTTCTTGGGGGCAGCTCTGGAGAGTGCAAAGAGGCAATACATATATATTGGGAGTGTGCTTTGAAGTATGGGCACTGCACACACTGAAAAGAATATGTAATGAGATAAAACAAGTTAATAGGAGTGCTCACTAGGCTTAGATTCTAGAATAGGTGACTGACTTCTATATACTGAAAGCTATAGCAACACACTGCCTTCCCATATTGTATGGAGAAAATGTACCTTATTATCTCCCCATTTGTGTCAAATAAGCCTTCATATGTAAGTAGGACCCTCTCACCCAGAAATATCAGCTGTATATGTCACTTGGTGAACAGATGAAAAGAAATATCACATAGGTATAGGTAGGCCACAACTGTTCAAGTCAGAGGAATACAGATGCAGCATGTTCATTACAAACAAATAGCGCAATGTGGCACGTTTGACCATTCAGTATAGATTGAGTCTGTGAATATGGAGAGCCTGGGTGGGTTTGGAGTCTTGTACGCGTTGGGTATGAGATCCCGGCAGCGACTGACGGAAATGTAACTATCCCCTTTGTGCAACTTGCCTTCAACAAGCATGCCACATCTGTAGGTGGGAACTTCTGCTGCATACTACCAAGCACACCTAGTGTGGAGATGGGCCTTCACACAGAGGCGGATTTAGACCTCATGGATCCCTAAATAATACACTGATTTGGGGCCCCCCTTCCTCAAACAATCCCCCTCAGTCAGTCAGTGTATTCCAAATCCTCCCCCCCACCCCACCCTGTCAGTCAGTATTTGCCAAAATCCCCCTGGTATCCGTTCACATGGTCGACCATGTTATGGTCGACCATGTTATGGTCGACAGTCATTAGGTCGACCACTATTGGTCGACATTGACATGGTCGACATGGACACATGAAAATGGTCGACACATGAAAGGTCGACATGGTTTTTTTAACCTTTTTTTTTGGGGGGGGGGGGGCTTTTCCATACTTTACGATCCACGTGGACTACGATTGGAACGGTAATCTGTGCCGAGCGAAGCGAAGGCACCATGCCCGAAGCATGGCGAGCGAAGCGGTGCACTAATTGGGGTTCCCAGTCACTTTACGCAAAAAACGGCACAAAAAAAAAGTTACAAAACTCATGTCGACCTTTTCATGTGTCGACCTTTCATGTGTCGACCATGTCCATGTCGACCAATAGTGGTCGACCTAATGACTGTCGACCATAACATGGTCGATCATTCATACCGGAACCAATCCCCCTCACCCCCAGTTAGTCAATGTATGCTTAATTTCCTCCTCAGTCAGTTAGTGCAGTGGTTCTCAACCTTGGTCCTCAAGTACCCCCAACAGCTCATGTTTTCCAGGTCACCTAGCAGTTGAACAGGTGTATTCATTACTCACTGACACATTTTAAAAGACCCACAGGTGGAGCAAATTATTTCACTTGCAATCTTGTGAGGAGACCTGGAAAACATGAACTGTTGGGGGTACTTGAGGACCGCGATTAAGAACCACTCAGTTAGTGTATGACACATCCGCCCCCGCTGATTAGTCAATATGTGTATGCCAACCATCCCCCTCCCAAGTCAGTCTGTATATGCCAAATCCATCCCCAAGTCAGTCAATGACGAGTCCAGGGCCGCCATCAAGGGGGTGCCCTGTGTACAGTTGTCCTGGGCCCGGCCACTCTGACAGAGTGGAGGGCCCGGGCTGCACACACAGCCAGCCGTGGATATTCCCGGCGGCAGCCGCCGCTGCAGACAGTGAGTCACAGTGACTCACTGTCTACAGCAGCGGTGGCCAGCAAGCGGCTCGATCCGCTCCTGGCCACCGCTGCCCGGCACGCACTGACGTCTCCGGTGGCAGTGACTATCTTAAATTCTGCGTCGGCCCATGAGCCAATCAGAGCTCGCGGACCGGCAGCTGAGGCTCCTGATTGGCTCATGGGCCGGCGCCGAATTTACGATAGTCACTGCCGCCGGAGACTGAGGGGTAGGAGAGGCGCACGCTGCGCTCTCCTCCCCTCACAGCAGCAGGTGAGAAGTGGAGGAGGGGAGGCACTGTGGGGGCATGTGTATCGGCACTGGGGGCATATCTGCCGCTGTGGGAGGCACTGTGGGGGCATGTGTATCAGCACTGGGGGTATATCTGCCACTGTGGGAGGCATGGTGGGGGCATGTGTATCAGCACTGGGGGCATATCTGGCACTGTGGGAGGCACTGTGGGGCAATGTGTATCTGGCACTGTGGGAGCATTTGTGTATCTGGCACAGTGAGGCAATGTGTATCTGGCACCGTGGGGCAATGTATATCTGGCACTGTGTGGCAACGTGTATCTGGCACTATTGGGGTCATATGTGTATCTGCCCCTCCCCCCATATGTGTATCACGCCCCCATTTTCATTGGCCACGCCCCATGTGGCATTTGTCCACACCTATTTTTTGGTGCGCACACCGAAGGAAGGGGGGGGCTGCCTATTATTTCGGTCCCGGGCCCCACAATTTCTGGTGGCAGCCCTGGACGAGTCACACGCACAACTCACTGAATGAAACACAGGTGAGCGTTGGAGGATGAAGCAGCACCCGGAAGCTGTAATCACTGACCGACTGCTGGGAGTATTCACCCAGCTCTCGCACATGAGCCTGCAGCCCACCATGATTCAGCCCTGTCGGCGGGCCGCCTGGGACCGGCCAGGGCCTAGGTGCCTGCTTTGAAAACATAGCAGTATATCCACTTCTGGTCTTACAATGACAGTTATGGAAGAGTATATACTGAAGGGCTGTGCCGGACCAATATGACAATTGCTCTCCTTTCTCTGCAGGTAATCTACGCTCTTTTGCATTTGGATCTGCTCAGACTATACATGCAGCAGTGATATTGTTTGTATATTAGGTAATCTATGCTCATTTGCATTTGGATCTGCTCAGAATATACATGCAGCAGTGATATTGTTTGTATATTAGGTAATCTACGCTCATTTGCATTTGGATCTGCTCAGAATATACTTGCAGCAGTGATATTGTTTGTATATTAGGTAATCTGCACTGTCAATTTGTATATTATAAGCTATATTGTATTCTAGGATGAAACTTTATTGCAGCTTTGAAATAGTTGGTAACTGCTATCTTAGTGTTTGTTTTAGTTGAGTTTTATGGCATGCTCTGTAAACGGTGGTGGGATGTTAGGCCTTGATTGCAATTACTAGACACACATGGATACTTACCATTCATAAGGAAGATGCTTGGCTGAACAGGGCTTTACTATAAGGGCTGTTTAAAAGGGCTAAGAAAATATTAAAATATAGACTTACCCAGGACGAAAACAGACGGAAACATACCACCGACAAAACAGAAAAACATCCTCCCTTCCTTTCATTCCCAAACATCTGTGCATTTCAGCGTATGTATATATTTTACCATCTACAATCCTCATGACCTCTAAGAACAAAATGCAACCAATTTTGTATAAAACTATTTACATTGTGATTCACATGTGATTGTACATACCTGTTTGTCACTTTGCTCTATCATGCACAGCTAACATACAGCGTAACAACACCAGTAAATAGGCACCTGAACTTTTAACTTGAACAAGTGAAACCTTACACTCTCAGCCTAGATAACACTGGTTTCATCGCAAACTAACTATGTTCCACAAATTGATTTTCTGCATTGCTCTTCATGGAGTAGTCATAAAGACCATTGCATCATTCAGTCTCCCAACTCAGCCCTCTGTACATGTTGCCCCCTCAATTCTACACTCCCCTCTTATTAGCACTCATGAGCTTTTCACTTCCCTATACTCATTGATAATAACATCTACAACCTCTCACCATAAAAAACTTTCACAAACCTCTGACACCCACATTTATCTCTCTCTTTTGCTTCTGATAGCTGGTGACATTTCACCAAATCCAGGACCCAGCCACTTGCATCACTCACATTCACCTGATTCACAGCAACATAGAAATCCAGCTAACCTCATAAACATCACATGTCTTCCATCACCCTCCAGATCACTAAAATGTGCCTTATGGAATGCACACTCTGTTTGTAACAAATTAACATCCATCCGTGACCTCTTCATATCCAACAACATCAATCTGCTGGCTATAACAGAAACCTGGCTTACACAATCTGACACAGCCTCCCCTGCAGCACTGGCACATGGTGGTCTCCACTTTACACACACCTCCAGACCCAATAACCATAAAGGAGGAGGAGTTGGACTTTTACTTTCCCAATCTTTTGCATACACTGTTCTACCACAGGTTCAATCACTCACATTTACATAATTTGAAGTACATTCCATTAGGGTTTACTCTCCTTTCTCTCTGCATGTTGCAGCTATCTACCGCCCACCTGGGCATCCAAAACAATTTTTGGAAGATTTTTCTGCCTGGCCCCCTCACTTCCTATCCTCTGACATCTCCACCATTATCATGGGTGATTTCAATATTGCTATTGATTGTCCAAAATCTGCTGCGCACGCCTCCAAACTACTCTCTCTAACCTCCTCTCTTGGCCTCTCCCAATGGACTGACTCCTCTACTCATCAGGCGGGCCACTGCCTTGATCTAGTATTCACCAGACTATGCTCCATCTCTGAACTCACTAACACTCCTTTCCCCCTCTCAGATCACAACCTTATCACCTGCATGCTGTCCTCTGTTAATTCAAACCCTGTGTTGCTGAAGTCCTCCAATCTTCCTCAAACCCGCAGAAATATTAACACAATTAATCTTCAAGAACTTTCCATTTCACTCCAACAACTGCTTTCACCTATTTCTGCATTCACCTCTCCTGAGATGGCTGTATCACACCTTAATGAGACTCTGGAACTAGCCCTTGATGAAGTGGCTCCAGCTACCCATCACACTCCACGTAGGCCTAGATGTCAACCATGGCACCATGGCACTCCAAATTAACAAGACAACTACAAAAACTCACACGAAAACTTGAACGTCAGTGGCGTAAATCTCGGATTTCAAGTGACTTCCTAACATATAAGACTGTCTTCCATTCTTATAAAAATGCCCTGGACACTGCCAAACATATTTCCAAACTCTTATCTCTGCTCAAGCCTCTAACCCCAAACGACTCTTTAATACATTTAAATCACTTCTGAATCCTCCCACACCTACCCCACCCGCCACTATCAAGGCACAGGATCTTGCTTCCTACTTCAAGGAGAAGATTGATAAGATCCGAGATGAAATGGTGTGCTCTTCGGCAGCCAGTGACCTGCTCCGTTCTTTACCTGAACCCTCTGGCACTCTTTCTTCATTTGATCCCACAAATGAAGATGAAGTATCATCACTCTTCTCATCCTGCTTCTCTACTACCTCTCCTCTTGATCCTTTACCCTCACAAATAAGTAAAGCTCTGTCTCTGGTGCTCATCCCTACCTTAACTAACATCTGTAATCTCTCTCTCTACTAGTATTTTTCCTTCACTCTTCAAGCATGCAGTGATTACTCACATTTTAAAAAAACAAAATTCTGACCCTAATGCTCTCTCAAACTACCGCCCTATCTCTCAGCTCCCTTGTCTCTCTAAGCTACTTGAGAGACTTGCCTACTCTCGACTCACACACTTTCTTAACTCATACACTTTGTTGTACCCGTCAGTCAGGCTTCCGTTCCCAACATTCCACAGAGACAGCACTGACTAAAGTGGTTAATGATTTGGTCACTACGAAGTCTAAAGGCCACTACTCACTACTTATTCTTCTAGATCTATCTGCTGCATTTGACACTGTAGACCACTCTCTTCTCATACAGACACTACAATCCCTAGGTCTTAAAGACACAGCCCTTTCTTGGTTCCTATCGTACCTATCTAATCGCTCCTTCAGTGTTCGCTTCTCTGAATCTACCTCCTCTTCGCTACCTCTTTCAGTTGGAGTACCGCAAGGCTCAGTCTTGGGTCCTCTGCTTTTCTCTATCTATACCTCATCTCTTGGTAAACTAATCAGCTCTTTTGGTTTTCAGTATCATCTGTACGCAGATGATACTCAAATCTACCTATCCTCCCCTGACTTGTCCCTATCTGTACTGGACCGTGTCACTGAATGCCTTTCTGCCATTTCATCCTGGATGACATCTCGCCACCTCAAACTGAATATTTCAAAGACAGAGTTAATTATATTTCCACCGGCCAATAGTAGGTACCAACCTGATATCTCTATCACTGTTGAAAACTCGACTATCTACCCTACCCCACAAGCTCGCTGCCTAGGTGTCATCCTTGACTCTGATCTGTCCTTTGTTCCCCACATTCAATCTGTCTCAAGATCATGTTACATGCATCTAAAAAACATATCCAAAATACGACCATACCTTACACAAGACACTGCTAAAACTCTAATCCACGCTCTCATTATCTCCCGCATTGATTATTGCAATAGTCTCCTAACTGGTCTTCCCAAAACGAGACTCTCACCACTACAATCCATTCTGAATGCAGCGGCGAGGCTTATCTTCCTCGCTAGACGTTCATCGTCTGCAGATCCACTCTGTTAGTGCCTCCATTGGTTACCTGTACTCTACCGCATTCAATATAAAATACTTTTACTCACACACAAGGCTATTAACCAAACTACACCAACGTACATCACTTCGCTTATCACAAAATATCTCCCAACCCGACCTCTTCGCTCTTCACAAGACCTGCGTCTCTCATCCACACTCATTATCTAGATTAACACCAAGATGGCTGCATCACCTTTTGCATGCTGCTGATCATCTCCATAAAACAGCTGAAATTCACCACAACTGACCTACAAATCATCGTAAATATCCAAGGACTTACCTTTAACTTGTTCTATTCTACGCGAACATCTGATCAAAACCAACGGATTGCATTCCTGCGCTGAGATACACACTAGATTGAAACCTCTGCAACTCTCCATTTAGAAGTCCTTCAGTTTGGAATCTACTGTGCTCTGCATTGGACATCCCAGACAAGGTACTGTGGACTACAATCTATATTTGGCTCCATCCAGCCCCTCACTTAGACATCATTCACCTCTGTTCTCTGAGCAAAAAATAACTGACTTCTTGCATTAATCAACTAATATACAGCATATTCAGGCTCTGAATCACTGAAGGGTCACTGCTCACTTCAATTTGCAAGAGCCATTCCAAAGGACACGTTATCACTACCCCCCACAACAAATTTACTTCAAAGGCCTCTCACACTGAGATCTTTCACACCTACACAACTGAAATTGGATTCTAACACCTCTCCACAAGTCTGCTTTTGACTAAATCAGCAACAGAAAAAGAAGTTATTTTATTTACAGTATCACTTGTTTCAAATATACCCATTGTATTAAGGAGCAGCAATAGGTTACAGCAGCAACGATTATAGCGTTTACAATCTAAGATGGCGCCGCAGATGGCTGCCTCGGAGCTACGCAGCTCAGCCAAAATACCTGTTTCCCCTTGTTTTCCCTTGCCCTTGTCTACCCCACCGGTGACCAAATACAGCAGGGAAGCCCTCCTAAGTTGGAGCGCTCCCGAGGTGCTTACCACGCATTCGGGCCCTTCGGCGGGCGGATCAGCGGCCCTTGCAGCCCTCGCTGCCCTTGCTGCCCTGTGTGGCAAGGATGCAGACGTTGTGGACACCGAAGTGGATGACCGAGCGGCCGCGCCCCCCCGCAGCCCAGGTGGCGACTGGCGGATGGATCACCGGCCCTGGAAAGAGAATGACGGAGGCCCTCATGTCGGCCCTAGTAGAAGGAGCTGGACTCAGAGGAGAGGCTGTCGCGCAGGCGCCCTAGTGAAGTGGCGGCGGCGAGGGCACCGGTCTGCACTTCCCGCGATCCTGCTTTCGAATGTGCGCTCACTGGCAAACAAGTTCGACGAATTGTCCCTCCTTCTGGGCAGCGCAGGGTCAGGCATTACAGGGTCATCCGTCCTCTGCTTTACGGAGACGTGGCTAGACGACCATATTGCGGACAACCCGATGTCTCTGCCGGGCTTCAGTCTCTTCAGGGCCGATCTCTCCAAGGTTCTCTCAGGAAAAACGAAGGGTGGTGGCATCTGCTTCTACATCAACGACGGATGGTGCACCAATGTCACGATCATAGGCAAATCATGCAGCCCTCACCTGGAGATGCTGAGTATCGACTGCAACCCCTTCTATTCCCCCCGGGAATTTGCCTCAATTGTCCTTGTGGGTGTGTACATCCCCAACCCCTCGCCTGCGCGAACGAAGCCCTGCACCACCTGGCCGTATGTATATCCGACATAGAACAAAAACACCCAGACTCTCTGCTTATAGTACTGGGTGACTTCAACAGAACTAACCTGAGCAAGGAGCTACCTAAGTACAAACAACAAGTCACGTGTCCCACTAGGGAAGGGCGCACCCTTGATCACTGCTATACTACCCTCAAGTCTGCCTTCCGGTCTATCCCGCGTGCTGCACTCGGCCTATCTGACCACTGCCTCGTCCACCTACTCCCTACCTATACACAGAAGCTGAGAGCAGTTAAGCCTGTCGTCAAGACTGTTAAGAAATGGACCAATGAGGCCAAGATGAAGCTCCATGCCTGCTTTGACTGCACGGAATGGGGGGTCTTTGAAGCCTCGGCAACCGACCTGAATGACTTGACAGACACTGTCACATCCTACATCAGCTACTGTGAGGACATGTGTGTACCTACCAAGACTTACCGCATTTACAACAACAACAAGCCCTGGTTCAATGCCCAGCTCAGGCAACTTCGTCGAGCCAAAGAGGAGGCCTATAGCAGCGGTGACAGAGCACTATACAACCGTACTAGGAACTCTCTGACTAAAGGAATCAGGCTAGCAAAAAAACGGTTCTCGGACAAGCTGACAAACGATCTCTCCACCAATGACCCCATATCTGTATGGAAAGGAATGCAATCCATAACCAACTATAGGAAAACATCAAAGTCCACCGCCATGCAACAAGGCCTTGCAGATGAACTGAACCACTTTTATTGCAGGTTCGCAAAAGAAGTCCCCTGCAAGCCAAACAATCACCTCTACGATGCCCCGAACACCGACGGCCAACCCCAGGCACTGCAAGTCACCCAAGAAGAGGTGGAGGCATTGTTCAAAAGGGCCAAAACCAGAAAAGCTCCTGGTCCTGACGGAGTGTCACCATCTGCCCTAAGAGCATGTGCGGGTCAGCTCGCCCCCATATTCACCAAGATCTTCAATAAATCGCTGGAGCTACAGAAAGTCCCTTCCTGCCTCAAAAGGTCTACTATAGTCCCGGTCCCCAAGAAACCCACTATCACGAACCTGAACGACTACAGGCCGATAGCACTGTGAAAACGTTCGAGCGTCTGGTTTTGAATCACCTGAAAACTGTGACTGGCTCCCAACTGGACCCCCTGCAGTTCGCCTATCGCTCGAATCGGTGTGTCGAGGATGCAGTCAACCTGGGCCTGCACTACATTCTACAGCACCTAGACATTCCCGGATCCTACGCGAGGGTCCTGTTTGTCGATTTCAGCTCGGCCTTCAATACAATCGTCCCCAGCATCCTACACCCCAAATTACTTCGCCTAGGGGTCCCAGAAGCTACCTGTTCCTGGATAATAGACTTCCTGACAGACAGGACACAGGTGGTGAAAGCGGGGGAATTCACCTCTCAAGCGCGGTCCATTAGTACAGGGGCCCCTCAGGGCTGTGTCCTCTCACCCCTGCTCTTCTCCCTGTACACAAATGACTGTACCTCAGAGGCGCAATCAGTAAGGATTATCAAATTCGCCGATGACACCACCGTCATCGGCCTCATCAAGGATGGGGACGAATCGGCCTATAGACGGGAAGTAGACCGGCTGGCCCAGTGGTGCATCCACAACAACATTGAGCTCAACCCCCTCAAAACTGTCGAGATGATAGTGGACTTCAGGAAGAAGTCATCTAGTGCACCTCCGCTAACGATTGCTGACAGTGTGGTATCGCTAGTGGACTCCTTCAAGTTTCTAGGGACCACAATCTCCAGGGACCTTAAATGGGGGTCCAACGCTGACGCCACTGTTGGGAAAGCGCAGCAGAGGTTGTTCTTCCTCAGGCAACTAAGGAAGTTCAACATCCCACAGAAGCTTCTGCTCCTCTTCTACTCCGCGATTGTGGAGTCGGTACTGTGCTCCTCGATACTCGTATGGTACAGCTCCGCCAGCGCGAGGGACAGATGCAGGCTCCAAAAGGTGGTCAGAACCGCAGAGAAGATCATCGGGGCCGACCTTCCCTCAGTCCAGGACCTGTACTTGTCCAGAGCTAAAAAGCGGGCAATGAAGATAGTAAAAGACCAGCTACACCCCGGCCACAGCATGTTTAACTTGCTTCCTTCAGGCAGGCGTTACAGGGCTGTCCCCGCCAGATCCACCAGAAGCCTCAAAAGTTTCTTTCCCCAAGCGGTCCGCCTGCTGAACTCCTGAACATTGACTGACTAGACGTACATGTAACTAACTTGTGTCCCTACGGTATACCTATCTGTGTAACTTTACTTGCCCCCCACACACACACACACACACACACACACCTGCTTACCTGTTACCTACTTGGCTGTTGTATAGCAAACCGAAGACAAATTCCTAGTATACGCAAGTATACCTGGCCAATAAAGCTGATTCTGATTCTGATTACTCGCTCCCACTCACGACTGCAGGACTTTCATCGGGCTGCACCCACTCTGTGGAATGCCCTACCACGCACAACAAGACTCTCCTCTAGTCTCCAAACCTTCAAGCGTTCCCTGAAAACTCACCTCTTTAGGCAAGCGTATCAAATTCCAGAACCGCCCACATAACTTTCCTAAACCTTCCTATCAAATTGCATCCACTCTGTACAGTCCACACATATTCTCACATGTCTTCTCATTCTATGCAATAGATAGGCATATGAACACAAGGAAAGGTGCTATTTCCCTATAGATTGTAAGCTTGCGAGCAGGGCCTTCCTACCTCTATGACTGTTATCGCCCAGTTTGTTATTGTTATTGTTATTCAAATTGTAAAGCGCAACGGAATTTGCTGCGCTATATAAGAAACTGTTAATAAATAAATAAATAAGAGTGGAATTGCCGCAAAGTTGCCACCACCCTCAGACTGTCTGCAGGTAATTACTTTACGGTAAGAAGCCATAGGTCAGTGATCTCCAACCCGTAGCTCACGAGCTACCGGTAGTTCGCCGTAGTATTTTTGGTAGCTCACAGAGCGCACGGGCTTGGGCGATCACTGGCACTCCTCCTCCTCCCTTCGTTTTTAATATGGTGCTCGCTGTCAGCCAATCAGAGCTCGTGAACCGGCAGTGGCGGCACCTGATTGGCTGCCGGACCACGAGTTTTGATTGGCTCACTTACCGGCACCATATTTTAAATGCCCGCCACCGCCGGTAACTCTGTCACCCTCACTGCAGCCGCTCTCCGGACTTCACAGGAGAGGCGCATGCTGCGCTCTCCTCCCCTTCCGTCCCTCATACAGGAGGAGCAGCACCGGCGGCAGTAGAAGAAGCCAGCAAGGGTTAGCACTGTGTGGGGCACTGTATCGGGCACTGCGGGGGAACATTTTATCTGGCGCTGCAGAGGACATTTTAAATTGCACTGCGGGGGGAATTGTATCTGGCACAGCTGGGGGCATTATTTGTGTATCTAGCACTGCTGGGGGCATTATTTGTGTATCTTGCACTGCTGAGGGGCATTATTTGTGTATCTGGCACTACACGGGGGGGATTACTTGTAGTCGTGAGGCCACACCCACTTTTGTGAGGCCACATTCACTTTCACAGGAACGCACGCGCATTGGGGGGAAGGGGGAGCTCCTTCAGAGGTTTTATTTTCCGAAAGTAGCTCACACCCTAATTAAGGTTGGAGACCACTGCCATAGGTGGACTAGACTACGTTAATAAGCAATCAGCACTGTGATTGGCAGTTTTAAACTTAGCAGTGAAGGCATCTGGCAGCATTTTCCTGCTACTTATATCTATGTCCTGTTAGGCTCCAACAGCTAAAATGTGAAGCTATATAAAACAATAGTTCAAGGCAGGTGGTTTACTATCACCTCATTAATTCTGTTTGCATATAGCAGAGGTTCTCAAACTCGGTCCTCGGGAGCCCACACAGTGCATGTTTTGCAGGTAACCCAGCAGGTGCACAGGTGTATTAATTACTCACTGACACATTTTAAAAGGTCCACAGGTGGAGCTAATTATTTCACTTGCGATTCTGTGAGGAGACCTGCAAAACATGCACTGTGTGGGCCCCCGAGGACCGAGTTTGAGAACCTCTGGCATATAGTATACGGAAATATGTAATAAAATGTATCACTGAAATATGAAATTGGTAATCTAACATTTAAAATGGAAAGCATTATTATTATAATTGATCTAAGCTATTTTCATGACAGGCGATAATGAGCAGGTGAAACTGTCTACTATGATCATTATAAAGTAGTAATACAACAAATACAATTGTATTTATATTATACAACATGTTAAAAAAAATGGTAGCTTTCCCTTTAATAAACCCAGATCACAGGTGATACGTGCCTTTTAATGATCTTTGTGTGGGCTCATTAATTAGATCCAGCCAGGCTGTGCTGTGGTGTATATAGGTGCAGCTGACCTTACATATAGTGGACAGACCAAGCATTGATAAGGTAAGTAGCACCTACTCTATAATAGGGTTATGTTAATGGTCTAGCAGCTTATACTATAGGTAATACACAGTTATTAATCCTGGTTTCTAAATTGAATTGTGTATTGATCTATGCTGTTTCCCCTTTCTTTACTGTGTTCCTACAGCTTCCCTGCCCTGCCAGCACTGGGGAAGTAGAGAAATACTGTAGACCTAGTAGATACCAACTCGGTATGAACTGCTTATTGGGGCTAATTACAAGCATATCCTAGGCCAGTGTTTCCCAAACCCAATCCTCATGACTTACAGTCCAGGTACTAAATATATCCATGCTTGAGCACAGAAGGCTTAATTATAACCTCAGTCAGTTAGACTGTGCTGAAGAAGGGATATCCGTAATGAGTGTACTGTGAGTGAGCAGTGAGAACTAGGTTGGGAAACACTGACCTAGGCAAACGGGAACACCGTTATTTTGTATTGTATATAGTGCAAATAGCATAGCCATAAATAAAGACAGTCCTAACCAGGTGACCGTTCTCTTAAAGGGTGACTGAACTACTCTTGAGTGTTTTATTAGGGATTATTTACTTATACAGCGCCAGCATATTCTTTAGCATTTACAGTTGGCAACAAAACCAGGTAATAATAAACAAAGGGTAAGAGGATCCTCCTTGCAAAGCTTAAGGTGTGTACACACGGTAAGATATTTTCTTCCGATTCTGACTATATAGTCAGAATCGGAAGAAAATATAGTGCAGATCGCAAGGTGACAGTCACCTTGCGATCCCGATCCGATGCGCGGCCCCGCGCGGTCGGCATCGGAAGAAAAAATAGGCTGTGCAGGCAAGTCAATCCTGACTATCTCTATAGAAGAGATAGTCAGGATTGAAATCGCACATAGCCAGCATCGCAAGCACAGTTATTATGTGCTTGCGATACTGGCTAAGTGCCGACCCGGCCCCCTGTCGCACGGTGAGAATCGGATAAGTCCGAATCTCACCGTGTGTATGCACCCTTACACTCTATACAATGCATTTGATCTTTATCACAAAGATTCTGTTGTACTGAACTGCCTCCTGTCCCTAATTTGCATATTACAATGAAGAAGATGTGGACTAAAGTCTATAGTTTAATATTTGTTCCTGAAAGAGGTGAGTAATGCACACTATTACCGAAATGTCAGGATTTGGGTTCAGGACAGTCAAATCCTAAATTATGTGGACAAACCCATATCCTGTTATAACAGAATTTGGATGAAGCCTGGGTTTACCATAGCACTGATTTAAACAAAATAAATGAAAATATCCAGTGTCAGTTCTTATGTTTGGTAGGAGGGCTAGGTCCGGGCACCCGCGCAATGGATCTAACAGGTGACTGGACTCAGCGGCGTAACTACTGCCCCCCGCAGTCCTCGCGGTGGCTTGGGGGCGAGGGGCTGCGGGGGGCGCCACTGACTTAGTACAGATTGACGAGCGTCCGCATGTCAATCTGCGGTCTCCTTCCCTCCGCTGCTGTGTTGGAGGGACACGGAGGGCACAGCGCGCGCCTCTCCCGTGTCCCTCCTGGCTCTCCGGCCGGTCTAATAAAGGAAGTGCCGTTCGTGAGCTCTGATTGGCTCACGAACCGGCACTTCCTTTATTAGACCCGCTGGAAAGCCAGGAGGGACACAGGAGAGGCGCGCGCTATGCGCTTCGTGTCCCTCCAACACAAAGGAGCCGGGGGGAGCAGGCACTTAGGAGAGCATATGTTGCACTAAGGGCATATACCTGGCACTGTGGGGGAATATCTGGCATTGAGGGGGCATATGTGGCACTGTGAGGGAATATCTGGCACTGGGGGCATATACCTGGCACTGTGGGGGAATATCTGGCACTGAGGGGAGCAGGCACTGTGGGGGCATATGTGGCACTGTGGGGGAATATCTGGCACTGGGGGGAGCAGGCACTGAGGGGGCATATGTGGCACTGTGGGGGAATATCTGGCACTAGGGGCATATACCTGGCACTGTGGGGAATATCTGGCACTGGGGCCATATACCTGGCACTGTGGGGGAATATCTGGCACTGAGGGGAGCAGGCACTGAGGGGGCATATGTGGCACTGTGGGGGAATATCTGGCACTGGGGGGAGCAGGCACTGTGGGGGAATATCTGGCACTGGGGGGGGGGTATATTTGGCACTGGGAGCATGTATCTGGCACTGTGGGGGCATATGTGGCACTGTGGGGGCATATGTGGCGGCATATGTGGCGGCATATGTGGCACTGTGGGGGCAGATGTGGCACTGTGGGGGCATATGTGGCACTGGGGGCATGTATCTGGCACTGGGGGCATATACATGGCGCTGTGGGGGAATATCTGGCACTGGGGGGAGCAGGCACTGAGGGGGCATATGTGGCACTGTGGGGGAATATCTGGCACTAGGGGCATATACCTGGCACTGTGGGGGAATATCTGGCACTGGGGGGAGCAGGCACTGAGGGGGCATATGTGGCACTGTGGGGGAATATCTGGCACTGGGGCATATACCTGGCACTGAGGGGAGCAGGCACTGAGGGGGCATATGTGGCACTGGGGGCATATGGGGCACTGGGGGGGGTATATTTGGCACTGAGGGCATATACCTGGCACTGTGGGGGAATATCTGGCACTGGGGGGAGCAGGCACTGTGGGGGAATATGTGGCACTGAGGGGGAATATGTGGCACAGGGGGGGGGGGGGTATATGTGGCACTGGGGGCATATATGTGGCACTGGGGGCATATGTGGCACTGGGGGTATGTACCTGGCACTGTGGGGGAATATCTGGCACTGGGGGCATATGTGGCACTGGGAGCACGGCCCTAGCAACAAGCACTACCCCCTAGCAACGAGCATGACACCCTGTGCATGAAACCCCTGGCAACGAGCATGACATCCTGAGCATGAAAATCCCTGGCACCGTGCATGGAACCAAGAGCATGAAACCCCTGGCAACGAGCAGGTAATTTAAAAGTAATTAGAAGCCTTACTGTAGAACTTAATGTGTAATGGGCATTACGGTGTGTGGCATAATGTATCACGGACATTGCGGTGTGTGTCATAATGTGTCAGGCATTAAGGTTTGTTGTATACTATATCACGGGCATTGTGGTATGTGGTATAATGTCTCAGGATCATTGCAGGAAAAGACTACCTTATACCCCAGTTTTGCAACCTGCACGCCCAGACGTTAGCCACCACAGGAAAGAAAAATAATCCTGATTCATGCCCCTTACATTATTTGTCATTTTTCCTCCTTATAGTAATGCCCAGTATACATTATGCCACATACTGCAAAGGCCCACAGACATTATGCCACACACAATAATGCACATGACACAATATGCACACACTGTAATGCCCCCGACACATTATGCCACACGCCGTAATGCCTGTGACACATTATGACAGGAATCGCAATGCCCGTTATACATTATGCTACACACTGCAATGCCCCTGATACATTATAGCACATACAATGTCTGTGACACAGTATGACACACACCGCAATGATCCTGAGACATTATACCACATACCACAATGCCCGTGATATAGTATACAACACACCGTAATGCCTGACACATTATGACACACACCGCAATGTCCATGATACATTATGCCACACACCGTAATGCCCATTACACATTAAGTTCTACAGTAAGGCTTCTAATTACTTTTAAATTACCTGCTCGTTGCCAGGGGTTTCATGCTCTTGGTTCCATGCACGGTGCCAGGGATTTTCATGCTCAGGGTGTCATGCTCTTTTGCCAGGGGTTTCATGCACAGGGTGTCATGCTCGTTGCTAGGGGGTAGTGCTTGTTGCTAGGGCCGTGCCCCCAGTGCCAGGTATATGCCCCCAGTGCCAGGTATATTCACCCACAGTGCCACATATGCCCCTCAGTGCCTGCTCCCCTCAGTGCCAGATATTCCCCCACAGTGCCAGGTATATGCCCACAGTGCCACATATGCCCCCTCAGTGCCTGCTCCCCCTCAGTGCCAGATATTCCCCCCCCAGTGCCAGGTATATGCCCCCACAGTGCCAGATATTCCCCCACAGTGCCACATATGCCCCCTCAGTGCCTGCTCCCCACAGTGCCAGATATTCACCCACAGTGACAGGTATATTCCCCCACAGTGCCAGATATTCCCCCACAGTGCCACATATGCCCCCTCAGTGCCTGCTCCCCCCCCCCCCAGTGCCAGGTATATGCCCCCAGTGCCAGGTATATGCCCCCAGTGCCAGATATTCCCCCACAGTGCCAGATACATGCCCCCAGTGCCAAATATACCCCCCCAGTGCCACATATGCCCCCCCAGTGCCACATATGCCCCCAGTGCCAGATATTCCCCACAGTGCCAGGTACATGCCCCCAGTGCCAAATATACCCCCCCAGTGCCACATATGCCCCCAGTGCCAGATATTCCCCCACAGTGCCATATATGCCCCCTCAGTGCCTGCTCCCCCCCCAGTGCCAGGTGTATGCCCCCAGTGCCAGATATTCCCCCCAGTGCCACATATGCCCCCTCAGTGCCTGCTCCCCCCCCAGTGCCAGATATTCCCCCACAGTGCCAGGTATATGCCCCCAGTGCCAGATATTCCCCCACAGTGCCACATATGCCCCCTCAGTGCCTGCTCCCCCCCAGTGCCAGATATTCCCCCACAGTGCCAGGTATATGCCCCCTCAGTGCCTGCTGCCCCCAGTGCCAGATATTCCCCCTCAGTGCCTGCTCCCCCCAGTGCCAGGTATATGCCCCCAGTGCCAGGTATATGCCCCCAGTGCCAGATATTCCCCCACAGTGCCAGGTATATGCCCCCAGTGCCAGATATTCCCCCACAGTGCCACATATGCCCCCTCAGTGCCTGCTCCCCCCAGTGCCAGGTATATGCCCCCCCCCCCAGTGCCAGGTATATGCCCCCCCCCCAGTGCCAGGTATATGCCCCCCCCCAGTGCCAGGTATATGCCCCCCCCCCAGTGCCAGGTATATGCCCCCCCCCCCAGTGCCAGGTATATGCCCCCCCCAGTGCCAGGTATATGCCCCCCCCCAGTGCCAGGTATATGCCCCCCCCCCCGTGCCAGGTATATGCCCCCAGTGCCAGGTATATGCCCCCCCCCCAGTGCCAGGTATATGCCCCCCCCCCCCAGTGCCAGGTATATGGCCCCCCAGTGCCAGATATTCCCCCACAGTGCCACATATGCCCCCTCAGTGCCTGCTCCCCCCAGTGCCAGGTATATGGCCCCAGTGCCAGATATTTCCCCCCCCCCCAGTGCCAGATATTTCCCCCCCCCCCCAGTGCCAGATATTCCCCCCCCCCCAGTGCCAGATATTCCCCCCCCCCCCAGTGCCAGATATCCCCCCCCCCCCCCAGTGCCAGGTATATGCCCCCAGTGCCAGGTATATGCCCCCAGTGCCAGGTATTCCCCCACAGTGCCACATATGCCCCCACAGTGCCTGCTCCCCCCCAGTGCCAGATATTCCCCCCCAGTGCCAGGTATATGCCCCCAGTGCCAGATATTCCCCCACAGTGCCAGGTATATGCCCCCAGTGCCACATATGCCCTCCTAAGTGCCTGCTCCCCCCTGCTCCTTTGTGTTGGAGGGACACGGAGCGCATAGCGCGCACCTCTCCCGTGTCCCTCCTGCCTCTCCAGCGGGTCTAATAAAGGAAGTGCCGGTTCGTGAGCCAATCCGAGCTCACGAACGGCACTTCCTTTATTAGACCGGCCGGAGAGCCAGGAGGGACACGGGAGAGGCGCGCGCTGTGCCCTCCGTGTCCCTCCAACACAGCAGCGGAGGGAAGGAGACCGCAGATTGACATGCGGACGCTCGTCTGCATGTCAATCTGTACTAAGTCAGTGGCGCCCCCGCAGCCCCTCGCCCCCAAGCCACCGCGAGGACTGCAGGGGCAGTAGTTACGCCACTGCTCTGCTTCCACTACTGTATATACTCGTAACTTTGGTGGGGGGGTGACATGACCAAATTATAGAATTACAGCTAGTCTTATAAGCACTTGTGTTAAGTGAGGTTAGTATTATAGAAAAGGAGGTAGTAATAATTTAAGAGGAACACTGTAAGCGTTAACTTCCCAATAAACAGCACATACATTTTTCCAGCATACTGGCGCCGTAATTCCAACAGCCAGCATACCGACAAGGGTCTCTTTTGTGCTCACGCCGCTGCCAGTATACCAGAGGTCAGGATCCCGGCGCCGGGAAGGGAGAAGGGAAAGAGGGGGCTGCAGCCCATAGGTAAAATACACCACTGAATATATCCAGTGGCTGCTCCAGAGGAGGGGCAGCCTCACCAACTGCCAGTGAGTCCCATTTTGGACTGAGCTGCTCTGGAGCCGCCATTGACTATATCGATTATATCATTTCTGACTGCGTGTGTCTAGCTGCAGGGAGGCCAGGGCTGGATTAAGCCTGATTGGGGCCCGGGGCAATGAAGGCTGTGGGGGCCCCCACTGCTAAAATTGCTGGCATAGCCCCCCTCTCGTGCACACACGTGTCACTTACGGAGAGCAACAGCACCCAGTGGCTCAGTCACTGTCTCATGGGATTTCTCTATCTCGTGAGACTGTCTGTGAGTGTGCACTGGGGAGCTCCTCAGCCGCAGCTGTCACTAAACAGCTGAGCCACCGAAGGGAGCATCCTCTGTTTCAATACAGTGTGTGGGGGCCCTTGTACAGCCGCCACTACCTTAATCCGATCCTGAGGGAGGCCCCTCCTCCTCTCTCCCCTCACAGCTCTCACTGGCTGGCAGACTTCCAAGCACAGCCACACTTCTGTCTAATGATGGCCAACTAATGCTTCATTTCTCATTTGCAGTAATAATGAAGTGTAATTCTCAAGCGACAACCAGCTGTGCACCAGTAACATATACAACAGGTTTATCTCAGGCTTGTATATATACCACACAGGGCCGTAACTAGCTATGGGCCAGCGGTGCCTGGCACACAGCGCAAAAGCGATGTAGGCGCAGGCACGCCGGTAGAACCCGCAGGGCTGCTATGCCAACCACCGCTGATCGCTGCAGCCCCCCCTCTCCAGCCACAGGGCTTCCGCTAACATAATAGGTACCAGGGAGCGGATTATAGGAGGGGCGTCAGGGACGGTTGTCCCGGGCCCCCCACAAATAGTATATTTACGGAGGGCAGAACAGCATCTGCGGTCTGCACTTCATGTCAACTCCGCAGTCCCCGCCCCCTCACGAGCGGTAGATGTGGCTGTAGGAGATCAAAAAGCAGAGGCCGGTGGCAAACCCGCCTCTCCCCACCACCAAATAAGATGTATTTACAATTAACATATATAACCCCCGCACCGCCGGCAAACATCAGTGCAGGGCCTTCTGTACAACAGCCGGGGGAGGGTGGATGCCGGGATGACTGTTATTGTTAGGGGCAATCTCCGACTCTCACTGTACACTGACATTGCAGCATTCATGTGGGGGCGTATAATAGGCGGAGCATCCAGGTCTAAAGAGGAGTTGGGGGTGGGCACAATAATTCAATATTCCCATCACCTTAGCTCTGCCCACTGGAAGGAAGAACACTTGAAAACGAAGGGTCTGCTGCTGCACCATTAAAGACCCGCAGCTTGCCACGTTCTTCTGTAAATTTTATTCCTGTGAATCTGCGCTGCGCTCCTGTTCCTCCCCTTCTGTACTTCCTGTGTCAGTGCCTCTGCCCCTGCACTTTACTCCATATTGTATGCCTGTCTGTATACCCCAGTCACATGTGTACATGTCTCCCCTCAAGCCTCAATGTGTATGTGTCAATGCCCCCCTCCCCCCAATCTCCAGTGACTGTGTGCATATCACATACATACAGTATGTCTACACCCAGTCCCCCCCCCCCCCTTCCCAAAGACACCAGTGTGTAACCTCCCATGCATCAGTGTGTAACCTTCCATGCATCAAAAGCTACCGGTGTCTCCATGTCCCACTCCCCCACCCCCAGTCACCAGTGTGTACGTCTCCATAGCCCCCAACCACCAGTGTGTACGTCTCCATAGCCCCCAACCCCAGTCACCAGTGTGTACGTCTCCATGTCCACCCTCTCCCCAACCCCAGTCACCAGTGTGTACGTCTCCATGTCCACCCTCTCCCCAACCCCAGTCACCAGTGTGTACGTCTCCATGTCCACCCTCTCCCCAACCCCAGTCACCAGTGTGTACGTCTCCATGTCCACCCTCTCCCCCACCCCAGTCACCAGTGTGTACGCCTGCATGACCCCCCCCCCCCCAAGTCACCAGTGTGTGCTTCT
This sequence comes from Pseudophryne corroboree, assembly GCF_028390025.1. Classification (NCBI taxonomy): domain Eukaryota; kingdom Metazoa; phylum Chordata; class Amphibia; order Anura; family Myobatrachidae; genus Pseudophryne; species Pseudophryne corroboree. The sequence goes on from NC_086444.1 coordinate 1,045,163,016, forward strand.
CCATGTCCCCCTCTCCCCCACCCCAGTCACCAGTGTGTACATCTGCATGTCCCCCTCTCCCCCACCCCAGTCACCAGTGTGTACATCTGCATGTCCCCCTCTCCCCCACCCCAGTCACCAGTGTGTACATCCCCATGAACCCCTCCTACCAACCCTTTCACCAGTGTGTACATCCCCATGAACCCCTCTGCCCACCCTCAGTCACCAGTGTGTGTATCTTCTGTCACCACCCACCAATCATTAGTGTGTACATCTCCATGTCCCCCTCCAGTCACCAGTGTGTACGTCTACATGTCCCCCCTCCCCCCAGTCACTAGTGTATATATCACATACAGTACGTACAGAATGTCTACATGTCCCCCTTCCTCAACCCCAGTCACCAGTGTGTATTTCATCCCCACCCCCAATTACGTGTCTACGTCTGTCCACCTTCCCCCACCTCCAGTCACCAGTATGTACATCTCCATGTCTCCCCCACCCCAGTCATCAATGTGTATGTCTCCATGCCCCCCAGTCACCACTTTCTGCATCTCCATGTCCCCCTCCGCCTACCCCCAGTCACCAGTGTGTACGTCTGCATGTCCCCTCCACCTCCAGTCATTATAGTGTACGTCTGCAGAGTGTTTTGTGTGTTTCTTCATAACTCCTCTCTTCCTCCCCCCCCCCCCCCCCCCCCCCCACTCCAATCACCAATATGTATTTCTTAATATTCCCCCAGTCGCCAGGTGTAATTCTTCATGTCCCCCTGCCCACCACCACCAACAGTGTGTATTTCTGCTGCGGGGTACACTGGGCTCCACAAGTCTGGACAATGGGGGGGGGGGGGGGGGGGTAGGTAGAGTAGGATCTTGATCCGAGGCACCAACATGCTCAAAGCTTTGACTGTTCCTATATCACCCCGCCTCCCAGCACAGGAGCTCAGTTTGTCAGTCTGTGCTGCAGCCCTGAGAAAAGCTTTTTATGAGGTAAAAGTGAAGACTTCAAGGGCAGCAGTGGTGGTAAATGTCTTGTGACATTCACTGCTGCAGCTCCAGCTCTCCCCAGCGGCGCTGTACACTCCCGAGCCCTGGTTGCCGGGTACCTACAGCGGAGGCTCCGGGTTTCTTCATGTTAGACACATTCGGATGGGGCTCTGCAGGATCGCGTGGCCGCGCTTCGGGAGGTGGTAAGTGGGTCCTGCTCACGGGACCCGGTCTTTATTGCGGTCAGTGGGAGGCGGGCCGCGCGTGCTGGCTGTGGACACAGGCGATCCCACTAGATCACCAGGGCATAGGCGCAGGTCAGGTTTTCTCTTAAAACAGATTTTAATATCGCCCACAGTACCCAGTGGTTTTGCCAGCAAGGGGGATAAGGCTTAGACCTGAAGCCCCTCCCCCAGGGCACCATTTCCAGCAAGTGTTCCCACCCTGGAGCTGCATATCTGTCTTTTCCTCACTCCCTGTCAGTGTCTGCGGCGCCATTGCTCCTCAGCTCACTGTTCCTGGGACTGCTTGGGCAAATCCTCCTATGTAAAGCCGCCTGGTTATCATGTGAAGGCACAGCGCTGACACTTAAGTATTCTACCTGCCTTTTTAGTCAGTGTTAGTAAGAAAGAGAAGAAAAAGAGAAAAGGACTGTATTTGTCGATGCACAAGGAGAAGGGTGACCTGATTGTCACAACTTTCTGAAAAATTGCTAAGATTTAACTTTTATTCGTGTCAAATTAAAATAGTGTGACAATAACTAACACACAAACTACGAGTATGGACGAAACATAGAGGTTAAAATCAAGACATATACAACATATACCACAAGTGCAATGAAATAATAAATGTGATTAAAGATTAAAATATGTATCCGCGTGTCTGTTATTCTATCCAGTTATGTGATATTGCTCACAATTTTTACTCAGTCTGATGATCGTTGTCAGCAATTGGTCTTCATATATTCATATGACTATTTATCAGTATTTATAATGTCTGGAGTGTCCCACTCCTATGTTTATAATTGTAGCTGACACTATGATTCCAATGGTGTCTATAATATTCACACTGTGTACATCTTATATTCTAGGCTTGATGGTCTATCTTATTCCCCACTTCCAATAAAGTGCTTTTAATCACACTTAAGTGGGTCACACTCAGTCTGTATACTTTTATATACTGATATGCAGCTTTGTCAGGATGGACTATTATTTATGTATATATCATTTATTCAATATTAAATGCATCTTTCCTGAGCCTTCTCAAGGGCATTCATTAAGAATACAGGTTGACTTCTTCTGATTAAGAGTTGACACAATCAATATATTAGTTGGTACTTGTGTGTAGATTATTATTATTATAGGCAGTACAAATAGGTTACAATGTACCAATATCTCTATGTAGTTATGTTACGTGCACTCTTAATTTAAGTAAGACTCTCTGTAGTCATGTAGGATAATTATATCAGGAGACATGCCATTCCTATAGTGAGAGTGAATATTTACCTCACACTTCAATATCGATATTATGAATGTGCAGCAGTATACCGTGCTACAATATCCCTCTTAAAGGTGACACCTCCTATATTAACAGATTCGGATAGGGCTAATTGTGTCAGTTATAGAGGGCCAGCTGGTTATTGATAGTAAGTTATATAATGGTGGTTTATATTCCCACCACACAAGATGTATCAATGTTGAATTAGATAGGTTAATTGTTAAATAAACAGTGCTGGCTCTGAGGTATTTGTTATAGTATCAATATACCTACTACATAAATTGATATTGCTGCACTTTATTCATTGGCATTGATTAAATTGTATCGTATGTGTTTCCACATGCCTTTTAAATTATAGATGACCAAACAGTTATAATTGGAACCTTGCTGGCTTAATTATTCCTTCTAAAGACAAAAATATGCTGTATTGTATGTGCTGATAATTCTCAAACAGCACAGATTTGGGGGATGTTTCTTATAATGTTTCTGTATCTGCTGCACAGATTGAAACTGTAGTGTTTATTCTATTGGCATTGGTTAGATTGTATCATGCATATCTCCTCCTGACTAACAGTTTCTATATCTGCTACACAGATTGAAACTGTAACGTTTGTACTATTGGCATTGGTTAAATTGTATCATGCATGTCTCCTCCTGACTCACAGGTGGCTTAAAGAGTCAGCTGTGAAACATTGTTGCCTTTCTATCTGTATAAGCCACAACACTGTCAATTACTGCTTTCTCACTGACATCGATAGACTGACTGTGTCTGCTAGCTTAGCACCATTTATCCATCTGCCTGCTATTCAATGCTGTGGATACCATTGGAATCTAACTAATCACATAATCAGAACTGGTTATACATTGAATTGATTTATGAGTAAGGACATAAACTGACACGCGGACACACGCTGCCCACACGCGTGTTCCGCCGTTACTCTGACAGCTTCGTCAGGGCTGAGAAGCTGTCAGAGTAACGGCGGAACACGCGTGTGGGCAGCGTGTGTCCGCGTGTCAGTTTATGTCCTTACTCATAAATCAATTCAATGTATAACCAGTTCTGATTATGTGATTAGTTAGATTCCAATGGTATCCACAGCATTGAATAGCAGGCAGATGGATAAATGGTGCTAAGCTAGCAGACACAGTCAGTCTATCGATGTCAGTGAGAAAGCAGTAATTGACAGTGTTGTGGCTTATACAGATAGAAAGGCAACAATGTTTCACAGCTGACTCTTTAAGCCACCTGTGAGTCAGGAGGAGACATGCATGATACAATTTAACCAATGCCAATAGTACAAACGTTACAGTTTCAATCTGTGTAGCAGATATAGAAACTGTTAGTCAGGAGGAGATATGCATGATACAATCTAACCAATGCCAATAGAATAAACACTACAGTTTCAATCTGTGCAGCAGATACAGAAACATTATAAGAAACATCCCCCAAATCTGTGCTGTTTGAGAATTATCAGCACATACAATACAGCATATTTTTGTCTTTAGAAGGAATAATTAAGCCAGCAAGGTTCCAATTATAACTGTTTGGTCATCTATAATTTAAAAGGCATGTGGAAACACATACGATACAATTTAATCAATGCCAATGAATAAAGTGCAGCAATATCAATTTATGTAGTAGGTATATTGATACTATAACAAATACCTCAGAGCCAGCACTGTTTATTTAACAATTAACCTATCTAATTCAACATTGATACATCTTGTGTGGTGGGAATATAAACCACCATTATATAACTTACTATCAATAACCAGCTGGCCCTCTATAACTGACACAATTAGCCCTATCCAAATCTGTTAATATAGGAGGTGTCACCTTTAAGAGGGATATTGTAGCACGGTATACTGCTGCACATTCATAATATCGATATTGAAGTGTGAGGTAAATATTCACTCTCACTATAGGAATGGCATGTCTCCTGATATAATTATCCTACATGACTACAGAGAGTCTTACTTAAATTAAGAGTGCACGTAACATAACTACATAGAGATATTGGTACATTGTAACCTATTTGTACTGCCTATAATAATAATAATCTACACACAAGTACCAACTAATATATTGATTGTGTCAACTCTTAATCAGAAGAAGTCAACCTGTATTCTTAATGAATGCCCTTGAGAAGGCTCAGGAAAGATGCATTTAATATTGAATAAATGATATATACATAAATAATAGTCCATCCTGACAAAGCTGCATATCAGTATATAAAAGTATACAGACTGAGTGTGACCCACTTAAGTGTGATTAAAAGCACTTTATTGGAAGTGGGGAATAAGATAGACCATCAAGCCTAGAATATAAGATGTACACAGTGTGAATATTATAGACACCATTGGAATCATAGTGTCAGCTACAATTATAAACATAGGAGTGGGACACTCCAGACATTATAAATACTGATAAATAGTCATATGAATATATGAAGACCAATTGCTGACAACGATCATCAGACTGAGTAAAAATTGTGAGCAATATCACATAACTGGATAGAATAACAGACACGCGGATACATATTTTAATCTTTAATCACATTTATTATTTCATTGCACTTGTGGTATATGTTGTATATGTCTTGATTTTAACCTCTATGTTTCGTCCATACTCGTAGTTTGTGTGTTAGTTATTGTCACACTATTTTAATTTGACACGAATAAAAGTTAAATCTTAGCAATTTTTCAGAAAGTTGTGACAATCAGGTCACCCTTCTCCTTGTGCATCGACAAATACAGTCCTTTTCTCTTTTTCTTCTGCTGACTAACCTTAGCTGTAGTCGATAGCACCCCCACAAACAATTGTGATTACTTGAATATAATAGGGGTTATTTTGGAGCTGTATACAGTTCCAAATTTGATATAATACAATTGTGTGTGTGCAGATACAATCCCACTTAGTAAGAAAGAGTGCATTTAGTCAGGGGTTTATAGTACAATTACCCTGTGATATACATCCAGTTTCTTACTGTGTAGTGTTATATCTATTGTTATATAGCTGTGTAAGCTAGTCCAGTGCAGTATTATTGTCTGTAATAACCTCTGCATTGTACAAACTGCGACTATTTGTGTGTGCATTGATAGCTGAGTGGTGTCCATCTCGTGTCTTTCACTCAACTTGCTATCCCTATATTCTATAACCTGAAGGGGCTTGGTGCGTCAGGTGTTATTTAATATAGTATTTTTACAAAGATATACTGTATTACGTATTTTTCTCTGTGATTTGGTCACCATATCTCTCCTTTATCTCTGCTGGTGCTGACTACACTGCACAGGGGTTTGGGTTTAGGGATATAGGGGGTCATTCCGAGTTAGCTCGTTATTTTTTTTGTCGCAACGGAGCGAATAGTCGCTAATGCACATGCGCAATGTCTGCAGTGCGACTGCGCCAAGTAAATTTGCTATGCAGTTAGGAATTTTACTCACGGCATTACGAGGTTTTTTCTTCGTTCTGGTGATCGTAATGTGATTGACAGGAAGTGGGTGTTTCTGGGCGGAAACAGGCCGTTTTATGGGTGTGTGCGAAAAAACGCTACAGTTTCTGGGAAAAACGCGGGAGTGGCTGGAGAAACGGAGGAGTGTCTGGGCGAACGCTGGGTGTGTTTGTGACGTCAAACCAGGAACAACAAGCACTGAACTGATCACAGATGCCGAGTAAGTCTGGAGCTACTCAGAAACTGCTAAGAAGTGTCTATTCGCAATTCTGCTAATCTTTAGTTCGCAATTTTAATATGCTAAGATTCACTCCCAGTAGGCGGCGGCTTAGCGTGTGCAAAGCTGCTAAAAGCAGCTTGCGAGCGAACAACTCGGAATGACCCCCCATAGTGCTGCTAATAATTGTACTGTTACCTCATACTGCAAGTTATATCATGTCTGCTTCTGAGGGTAACGGTTCTGGGGCGGAACACACTGCTGGTGTTGCTGAAGTCACAGGCACATATGGGGAGAATATAGCAGCTGTGGGCTCTGGTTCTGGGGGCTCCTTGCCCCCCAGTGGGACTGTGGCAATGGAGGCACATACTGACCCTCCGCGGGCCGCTTTTTCCACGCTTCTGCATACGCTAGTTCATAAATGAACACGCCCTATGGGACCCCCAATGCTGGTACAACCGTATGTGGTCCCTGCAGCTAACCCGCTGTGGGCGGTCTATTTATCTGCTCAATTAAAGAAGATGAACCAGTCCCTGACTACTAAAAAGTCTGACCATCGCTCGCCTAAATCCAAGAGGTCCTCTAAGCGAGAGCTCGTCTCCTCACAATCCACTGCTGTCACTGACACCTCGTCTGATGAAGACAGCACATACTGACTCCACAGGTTCTGACTCGGATACGGCTGATGGGGAGGGTAGTTCACATGTGGATGTTCCTGATCTTTTGGAGGCTATTAAGTTAATTCTGCAGATTACGGATGATCCCGAGCCATCCGTTCCTCCTAAGAAACCAGATAGGTTCAAGCGTCAGAGGGTGGTTAAACAAGTTTTACCTCACTCTGACCACCTAGTGGATATACGTCAGGAACCCTGGCAAAGCCCGGGTACGAAGTTTGTGCCTCAAAAGAAGATGTTGGCTCGCTATCCCCTCGCGCCAGAGCTGTCTAAGAATTGGAAAACGCCTCCTCCAGTAGACTCACATGTGGCTAGGATGGTGGTTTCCTCAGCTCTACCTGTCACTACCGTCACGTCTCTAAAAGAGCCTACGGATAAACGTGTCGAGGGTTGTCTAAAAGCGATGTACACCCTCACGGGTGCTGCACAAAGGCCCACTATTGCAGCTACATGGGCGGCAGAGGCTATTGAAGCATGGGCCTTGGAGTTAGAAGCTGAAATCTCCTTTGACCACGCTAGACAATGCTTGTCATGTATTGTCACAGCTTCTCACTATATTAAAGAGGCAGCTTCTGATGCCGGTATCCTAGCAGCCAAGGCCTCTACTACGTCAGTCCTGGCTCGCAGGATATTGTGGCTGAGATCCTGGTATGTGGATCTGGACTCTAGAAAAACCCTGGAGGTACTCCCTTTCAAGGGGGATATTCTGTTTGGGGAGGACTTAAATAAGATAGTGGCTGACTTGGCTACTGCCAAAACTGCCTGTCTGCCTAATACAGCTCCTTCTGTGTCGAAGGTCAAAGGCACGTCCTTTCGCCCCTTTCGTCCTTCAGGTAAAGCAAAAGGTCAGGCGTACCATAAGCAGGCCCGCACTTCCAAACCTGGTAAGCTGAAGCCCAAAAGAGCCTGGGCTGCCCAGCAGCCAAGACCGATAAGCCTGCCGCATGACGGGGCGGGCCTCCCCCTGGGGGATCCCAGGGTGGTGGGCCGGCTTCTAGGGTATACCCAGGAATGGCTGAAGACCACTTCAGATGCCTGGGTAAGGGAAGTCGTCACCCGAGGTTACGCCATAGCCTTCAAAATCCGACCCCTCATCGATTTTGCCAGACAGACGTCCCGTCAGACCAGACAAAGGCAAACACTCTGCATTCGGTGGTACAGACCCTCCTGGATACAGGAGTTGTAGTACAGGTGCCTCTTGCTCAGAGGGGCCGGGGGTACTATTCTCCGCTGTTTCTAGTCCCGAAACCGAATGGCCATTCTCAACCTCAAGGCACTGAACAAGTTTGTGAAGGTTTCCAAGTTCCGTATGGAAACCCTTCGCTCTATAGTTCTGGCCTTGGAACCTGGGGACTACATGGTCTCCCTGGACATACAGGATGCTTACCTGCATATTCCTATAGCAGTGTCACATCAACAATACCTGAGGTTCGTTATTGGCAACCTCCATTACCAGTTTCTGCCATTACCTTTTGGTTTAACAACGGCTCCGCGAGTCTTCACCAAAGTTGTGACGGTGGTACTCCGCCGTCAAGGGGTCAGGATACTGCCATATTTGGACGACTTGTTAATCCTGGCAAATTCCCCAGATCTTCTCCTGCGTCATCTGGATATGACGGTCCGGTTTCTACAAGCCCACGGGTGGCTCATCAACTGGAAGAATTCCTCTCTGGTCCCTGCTCAGAGCATGGTGCATCTGGGAGCGCTGTTGGACACTCACAACCAGAGGTTGTTCTTGTCTCAGGAGAAAGTACTGGAACTTTAGGACAGGATTCGTTGCTTCCTTTCTCGTCCGCAAGTGTCGATACATTCGGCAATGCAGGTGCTGGGCCTCATGGTATCCGCATTCGACATGGTGGAGTATGCTCAATTCCATTCTCGCCCCCTCCAGAAGCTGATTCTAGCCAAGTGGGACGGCCTGCTTCACCGGATCAGGTCTCAAATGATCTTTGACTCCGGAGGTCCGTCTGTCGCTGCTCTGGTGGCTCCAGGACCGACAATTGTGCAGAGGCCATCCCTTCTGGATATCCAACTGGGTCCTGTTGACGACAGATGCCAGTCTAAGAGGGTGGGGTGCAGTGCTGGAGCAGCACTCCTTGCAGGGTCGGTGGACCAAGGAGGAATCTCTCCTCTCGATCAACATTCTGGAATTGCGGGCGGTCTTCAATGCGTTGAACCTAGCCCAGCATTTGATTCAGAACCGTCCTGTTCAAGTACAGTTGGACAATGCCACCACAGTGGCTTACATAAATCATCAAGGCAGCACTCGAAGCCGTTTGGCAATGAAGGAAGCCTCACGGATTCTACGTTGGGCAGAACGCCATCTACCGGCAATATTCATTCCGGGAGTCCTGAATTGGGAAGCAGACTTTCTCAGTCGTCAAGACGTGCATGCCGGCGAGTGGGGCCTCCATCCAGAAGTGTTTCAACTCCTCGTGGAAAGGTGGGGTCTTCCAGATGTGGATCTAATGGCGTCTCGACACAATCGCAAGGTTCCGGTCTTTGGAGCAAGGACAAGGGATACCTCAAGCAGCATTCGTGGATGCGCTGGCAGTGCCGTGGAGGTTTCGGCTGCTGTACATGTTCCCGCCGGTGTCACTCCTGCCCAGGGTAATTTGGAAGTTCAAGCAAGAAAAAGGAAATCTGCTTCTCATAGCTCCGGCGTGGCCCAGACGGCACTGGTTCTCAGACCTGCAAGGCCTATCGTCAGAGCGTCCACTTCTACTTCCACAACGCCCAGACCTCCTCGTTTAGGGCCCCAGTGTCTACCAGGACCTAGCCCGGCTGTCTTTGACGGCGTGGCTCTTGAAGCTTCCGTCTTAAGAGCGAAGGGTTTTTCTGAAGAGGTCATTAAAACTATGTTGCGGGCCCGGAAACCGGCCTCTGCTCGGATTTACCATCGGGTCTGGCATTCCTACTTTGTTTGGTGCACATCTAACCATTATGACGCTTCCAAGTTTAGTACAGCCAAACTTTTGGCTTTTCTACTGCAGGGCCTAGATTTAGGCCTGCGTCTGGCCTCCCTCAAGGTTCATATTTCTGCCTTGTCGGTGTGGTTTCAGAGAAAAATTGCGACTTTACCTGATGTTCATACTTTCACTCAGGGTGTGTTGCGTATCCAACCTCCCTATGTCCCGCCTGTGGCTCCTTTGGGATTTGTCGTGGTTTTGGAGGCGTTGCAGGAGCCTCCATTTGAACCTCTTGGTTCAGCTGACCTTAAGTGGCTTTCCCTAAAGGTGGTGTTCTTGCTGGCTATTGCCTCTGCTAGAAGAGTGTCGGATTTGGGTGCCTTGTCTTGTAGTTCCCCATATCTGATTTTTCACCGTGACCGGGCGGTTCTTAGGACTCGTCCCGGATATTTACCTAAGGTGGTTTCTTCGTTCCACCTTAATCAGGAGATTGTGGTTCCAGCTTTTGTCTCTCCTGATTTGTCTCCCAAAGAGCGGTCTTTGGATGTGGTACGGGCTCTCCGTATCTATGTGAAGAGAACGGCTTCTATTCGAAAGTCTGATTCTCTTTGTTTTGTTTGGATTTCACAAACGTGGCTGGCCTGCTCACAAGCAGACCCTGGCCAGGTGGATTAGAATGGTGATTGCGCATGCTTATGTGAAGGCTGGTCTGTCAGCTCCTGTTCATATTACGGCCCATTCTACTCTGTCTGTTGGACCTTCTTGGGCGGCCCAACGTGGTGCGACCCTTGATCAATTGTGCAAGGCGGCTACGTGGTCCTTCGGGAACACGTTCATAAGGTTCTATGCCTTCAATACTGCCGCTTCCCAAAATGCTTCCTTTGGACGCCGGGTTGTTGTGCTCACTACAGTGCGTCCCCTCCCATAAGGAACTGATTTAGGACATCCCCATTGTCCAGACTTGTGGAGCCCAGTGTACCCCGCAGCAGAAAACGAGTTTTATGGTAAGAACTTACCCTTGTTAAAACTGTTTCTGCGAGATACACTGGGCTCCACAAGGTGCCCACCCTGACCCACTTAGCTTCTTTGGGTTGATCTGGCATTAGCCGCTGACACTTCTCTTGTCGTGAGTGTGTGGTGTATGTCGCTACTAACCGTTGTCGTCTTATTTCCTGCTACTGCATTGGGCTGGTTAACTAAACTGAGCTCCTGTGCTGGGAGGCGGGGTGATATAGGAGGCGGCGCTGTGCATTCTGGGAACAGTCAAAGCTTTGAGCCTGTTGGTGCCTCGGATCAAGATCCTACTCTACACCCCCCCCCCCCCATTGTCCAGACTTGTGGAGCCCAGTGTACCTCGCAGAAAGAGTTTTAACAAGGGTAAGTTCTTACCATAAAACTCGTTTTCTCTATGCCCACCCACCAGTCACTGTTGTGTATGTTACCCCCCTCCCGGCCACTGGTATACAGTATATCTCGATGTCCCTCCAGGTCCCAGTGTGTCTCTGTATCATCTTTGTGTGTGTCTGGCCTATGTTCTACCTCCTTCCTTTGCCTGTGTCTTCGAATACTCCTGCTGTTATATCTGTGCCCCCACCTAATTCAATAATTTAATTTATCATCCACCGCCATCTTTTTCCTTTTGCCTCCACCACCCACCTTTAAAATTGTGCCCCCTCACAAACCCATTTTCCTCTTACCCTGCTTCTCCTTTCACCACTACCACCCCCTTTCTTCTTTCACTTCTCCCTTCTTCATCCTTTACAATTCACCACCTCTTCCACTGAAGGCGCTTGAGTCCTACTGGCCATCAGTCAGAGGCGAAGTGGAGGAACCACAGGATGGCAGGTAAGCACAATCGGTTTTAAACAATGTCTTTCCCTATAACGCTGCTGTCGCTGGCTAAATCCCTGGCGGCAGTACAATTTGCCAGTGATGCTTCCCATATAAAATGCACAAGTACTGTATTATGGCAGTACTTGTGTGGTAATGTGTAAAATGGGGCTCTACCTGGCATAATGTGTGACATGGGCCCTACCTGGCGTAATATGTAAAAGGTGCTCTACCTGGTGTAATGTGTGTAAATGGTGTTACTGTGCGGCGTAATTTGAATAATGGAGACTACTGTGCAGCGTAATAATGAATTGGTATTATTTTGTGGCACGCCCCCTTCCCCAATAAGCCACTCCCCTATATTTTTGGCACTGGCCCTGTTTTAAATATGGGGGGGGCAATGCTGTTTCTTGCACACAGCACTAAAATGTCTAGTTACGGCAGTCACTGATACCACATACGCTTACACCTAACCAGGTCATAAGCACAAGAACATTTCTCATACGTCCTAGAGGATGCTGGGGTCACTTCAAGAACCATGGGGTATAGACGGGATCCGCAGGAGACATGGGGCACTTTAAGACTTTCAAATGGTGTGACCTGGCTCCTCCCTCTATGCCCCTCCTCCAGACTCCAGTTTAGATCTGTGCCCAGGCAGACTGGATGCACTCTGAGGTGCTCTACTGAGTTTCTCTGAAAGACTTTATTGTTAGGTTTTTTTTATTTCAGGGGGGCTGCTGGCAACAGTCTCCCTGCTTCGTGGATTTAGGGGAGAGAAGTCAGACCTACTTCTAGTGAGTTTAAAGGCTCTGCTTCTTTGGCTACAGGACACCATTAGCTCCTGAGGGTTTGGAACACTAGGTACGCCTAGGGGTTCGTTCCCAGAGCCCTCTGTCACTCCCCTTGCAGAGCCAAAAGTCAGAAGAAAGGTGAGTAGAAGAAGAAAAGAAGACTTCAGTGATGGCTTCTGAGGTACTGCACAGCGATCGTGGCTGCGCGCCATGCTCCCACACACAGCGGCACTGTTAGGGGTGCAGGGGCCCTGGGCAGTATATAAATCCTCATATGCGACTGGAAAAGAGTGGTTGTGAGTGCCTGGGCACTAAATCCTGACCCCCGCCTGTATAAATATAATAAAAAAATAGAGGGCTGAAGCGCAAATTAATGAAATATTCTTATTAAATACTTTGTTCTTTACATAGTTGAATGTGCTGACCACAAAATCACACATTATCAATGGAAATCAATTTATTAACCCATGGAGATCTGGATTTGGAGTCACACTCAAAATTAAAGTGGAAAAACGCACTACAGGCTGATCCAACTTTGATGTAATGTCCTTTAAAACAAGTCAAAATGAGGCTCAGTAGTGTGTGTGGCCTCCACTGTGCCTGTATGACCTCCCTACAACGCCTGATGCTCCTGATGAGGTGGCGGATGGTCTCCTGAGGGATCTCCTCCCAGACCTGGACTAAAGCATCCGCCAACTCCTGGACAGTCTGTGGTGGATGGAGCGAGACATGATGTCCCAGATGTGCTCAATTGGATTCAGGTCTGGGGAATGGGCGGGCCAGTCCAAGATAATTGAACTCTATAAAACAGGAAAGGGATATAAAAAGATATCCAAGCAATTGAGAATGCCAATCAGCAGTGTTCAAACTCTAATTAAGAAGTGGAAAATGAGGGATTCTGTGGAAACCAAATCACGGTCAGGTAGACCAACAAAAATTTCAGTCACAACTGCCAGGAAAATTGTTTGGGATGCAAAGAAAAATCCACAAGTAACTTCAGCTGAAATACAGGACTCTCTGAAAAAAAAAGTGGTGTGGTTGTTTCAAGATGCACAATAAGGAGGCATTTGAAGAAAAATGGGCTGCATGGTTGAGTCGCCAGAAGAAAGCCATTACTACACAAATGCCACAAAGCATCCCACTTACAATACTCCAAACAACACAGAGACAAGCTTCAAAACTTCTGGAACAAAGTCATTTGGAGTGATGAGACCAAAATTTAACTTTTTGGCCACAACCATAAATGTTACATTTGGAGAGGAGTCAGCAAGGCCTATGACATCATAACATGACAATGATCCAAAACACAAGGCCAAGTCGACCTGTCATTGGCTACAGCAGAATAAAGTGAAGGTTCTGGAGTGTCCATCTCAGTCTCCTGACCTCAATATCATTGAGTCACTCTGGGGAGATCTCAAATGTGCAGTTCATGCAGGACAGCCCAAGAATTAACAGGAACTGGAGGCTTTTTGCCAAGAATGGGCAGCTTTACCATCTGAAAAAATAAAGAGCCTCATCCACAACTACCACAAAATACTTCAAGCTGTCATTGATGTTAAAGGGGGCAATACATGGTATTAAGAACTGGGGTATGTAAACTTTTGATCAGGGTCATTTGGGTAGTTTGTTATCATTATGATTTAAAAAGAGTAAACAGTTGTTTGACAATAAATAGCTTCACCCAACCACTAACCATGAGTGAGAGAAAAGTTTGTGAGTTATCATTCATATTCTCTGACAAATGGGCAGAAAATCAGATTCTGCTAGGGTATGTAAACTTATGAGCACAACCGTATGTAATGTATATGTATATGTATGTGTATATATAATGTTC